>NC_074666.1:95897397-96057397 GCF_029448725.1 Salvelinus fontinalis | reverse complement strand
TTTTCTCCTCTCTCTCTTTTTCTCCTTTCTCTCTCTCTCTTTCTCCTTTCTCTCCTCTCTCCTCCTCTCTCTCTCTTCTCCCCCTTTCTCTCCTCTCTCTCTTCTCCCCCTTTCTCCTTTTTCTCCTCTCTCTCTTTTTCTCCTTTCTCTCCTCTCTCTCTCTTTCTCCTTTCTCTCCTCTCTCTCTCTTTTTCTCCTTTTTCTCCTCTCTCTCTCTTTCTCCTTTCTCTCCTCTCTCTCTCTTTTTCTCCTTTCTCTCCTCTCTCTCTTTTTCTCCTTTCTCTCCTCTCTCTCTCTTTCTCCTTTCTCTCCTCTCTCTCTCTTTTTCTCCTTTTTCTCCTCTCTCTCTCTTTCTCCTTTCTCTCCTCTCTCTCTCTTTTTCTCCTTTCTCTCCTCTCTCTCTCTTTCTCCTTTCTCTCCTCTCTCTCTCTTTTTCTCCTTTTTCTCCTCTCTCTCTCTTTCTCCTTTCTCTCCTCTCTCTCTCTTTTTCTCCTTTCTCTCCTCTCTCTCTTTTTCTCTCCTCTCTCTCTCTTTTTCTCCTTTCTCTCCTCCTCTCTCTCTTCTCCCCCTTTCTCTCCAGGACGATCCAGATTGGAACAGACTCCAGTAACCTGAACTCAGAGTTCTGCTTCATCCTCAAGGTCAGTTTTAAACCTGAGATACCCTGACCCTAACCCTGACCCTGACCCTAACCTAACCCTAAGTTGAGACACTCTGACCTCAATAACACAGTACATCACACTGTTAAAAACCTTTAACCTGTCAGAACTTTAATTGAGTTTGTGTGGTCTGTGTGTGTGTGGTGTGGTGTGTGTGTGTGTGTGTGTGTGTGTGGTCTGTGTGTGTGTAGGTACCCTTTGAGAGCACAGACAACCAGGGGATAGTGTATACCTGGGTGGGCCGGGCTGCTGACCCTGATGAGGCCAAACTGGCAGAAGACATCATGAACTCTATGTTTGATGACACCTACAGCAAACAGGTACACCTGTCTGTCTTTATACCTGTCTGTCTGCCTCTCTGTTATAGCTGTCTGTCTGTTACACCTACAGCAAACAGGTACACCTGTCTGTCTGCCTCTCTGTTATATCTGTCTGTCTTTATACCCGTCTGTCTGTTACACCTACAGCAAACAGGTGTCTGTCTGTCTTTATACCTGTCTGTCTGCCTGTCTGTTATATCTGTCTGTCTGTTATATCTGTCTGTCTGTTATATCTGTCTGTCTGTTACACCTACAGCAAACAGGTACACCTGTCTGTCTGCCTCTCTGTTATATCTGTCTGTCTGTTACACCTACAGCAAACAGGTACACCTGTCTGTCTGCCTCTCTGTTATATCTGTCTGTCTTTATACCCGTCTGTCTGTTACACCTACAGCAAACAGGTGTCTGTCTGTCTTTATACCTGTCTGTCTGCCTGTCTGTTATATCTGTCTGTCTGTTATATCTGTCTGTCTGTTATATCTGTCTGTCTGTTACACCTACAGCAAACAGGTACACCTGTCTGTCTTTATACCTGTCTGTCTGCCTCTCTGTTATAGCTGTCTGTCTGTTACACCTACAGCAAACAGGTACACCTGTCTGTCTGCCTCTCTGTTATATCTGTCTGTCTTTATACCCGTCTGTCTGTTACACCTACAGCAAACAGGTGTCTGTCTGTCTTTATACCTGTCTGTCTGCCTGTCTGTTATATCTGTCTGTCTTTATACCTGTCTGTCTGTTATATCTGTCTGTCTGTTATATCTGTCTGTCTGTTACACCTACAGCAAACAGGTACACCTGTCTGTCTTTATACCTGTCTGTCTGCCTCTCTGTTATAGCTGTCTGTCTGTTACACCTACAGCAAACAGGTACACCTGTCTGTCTGCCTCTCTGTTATATCTGTCTGTCTTTATACCCGTCTGTCTGTTACACCTACAGCAAACAGGTGTCTGTCTGTCTGTCTTTATACCTGTCTGTCTGCCTGTCTGTTATATCTGTCTGTCTGTTATATCTGTCTGTCTGTTATATCTGTCTGTCTGTTACACCTACAGCAAACAGGTACACCTGTCTGTCTTTATACCTGTCTGTCTGCCTCTCTGTTATAGCTGTCTGTCTGTTACACCTACAGCAAACAGGTACACCTGTCTGTCTGCCTCTCTGTTATATCTGTCTGTCTTTATACCCGTCTGTCTGTTACACCTACAGCAAACAGGTGTCTGTCTGTCTTTATACCTGTCTGTCTGCCTGTCTGTTATATCTGTCTGTCTGTTATATCTGTCTGTCTGTTATATCTGTCTGTCTGTTATATCTGTCTGTCTGTTACACCTACAGCAAACAGGTACACCTGTCTGTCTTTATACCTGTCTGTCTGCCTCTCTGTTATAGCTGTCTGTCTGTTACACCTACAGCAAACAGGTACACCTGTCTGTCTGCCTCTCTGTTATATCTGTCTGTCTTTATACCCGTCTGTCTGTTACACCTACAGCAAACAGGTGTCTGTCTGTCTTTATACCTGTCTGTCTGCCTGTCTGTTATATCTGTCTGTCTGTTATATCTGTCTGTCTGTCTGTTATATCTGTCTGTCTGTTACACCTACAGCAAACAGGTACACCTGTCTGTCTTTATACCTGTCTGTCTGCCTCTCTGTTATAGCTGTCTGTCTGTTACACCTACAGCAAACAGGTACACCTGTCTGTCTGCCTCTCTGTTATATATGTCTGTCTTTATACCCGTCTGTCTGTTACACCTACAGCAAACAGGTGTCTGTCTGTCTTTATACCTGTCTGTCTGCCTGTCTGTTATATCTGTCTGTCTTTATACCTGTCTGTCTGTTATATCTGTCTGTCTGTTACACCTACAGCAAACAGGTACATCTGTCTGTCTTTATACCTGTCTATCTGCCTGTCTGTAATAGATGTCTGCCTGTCTGTTATAGCTGTCTATTTGCCTGTCTGTAGTAGCTCCCTGTCTGTTACACCTGTCTGCCTGTCTGTTATAGCTGTCTGTCTGCCTGTTACACTTGTCTGCCTGTCTGTTATAGCTGTCTATCTGCCTGTCTGTAGTAGCTCCCTGTCTGTTACACCTGTCTGTCTGTCTGTTATAGCTGTATGTCTGCCTGTTACACTTGTCTGCCTGTCTGTTATAGCTGTCTGTCTGTTATAGCTGTCTGTCTGCCTGTCTGTTATAGCTGTCTGTCTGTTACACCTACAGCAAACAGGTATAGCTGCCATCCTCAAATTTTTTATTTATTTATCCTTTATTTAACTAGACAAGTCAGTTAAGAACAAATTCTTATTTACAATGACGGCCTACCGGGGAACAGTGGTTAACTGCCTTGTTCAGGGGCAGAACGACAGATTTATACCTTGTCTCTGACCGTGGCAGTTTGACTGGTTAACATGGAACCTCTGACCGTGGCAGTTTGACTGGTAAACATGGAACCTCTGACCGTGGCAGTTTGACTGGTAAACATGGAACCTCTGACCGTGGCAGTTTGACATGGAACCTCTGACCATGGCAGTTTGACTGGTAAACATGGAACCTCTGACCGTGGCAGTTTGACTGGTAAACATGGAACCTCTGACCGTGGCAGTTTGACTGGTTAACATGGAACCTCTGACCGTGGCAGTTTGACTGGTAAACATGGAACCTCTGACCGTGGCAGTTTGACTGGTAAACATGGAACCTCTGACCGTGGCAGTTTGACTGGTAAACATGGAACCTCTGACCGTGGCAGTTTGACTGGTAAACATGGAACCTCTGACCGTGGCAGTTTGACTGGTAAACATGGAACCTCTGACCGTGGCAGTTTGACTGGTAAACATGGAACCTCTGACCGTGGCAGTTTGACTGGTAAACATGGAACCTCTGACCGTGGCAGTTTGACTGGTAAACATGGAACCTCTGACCGTGGCAGTTTGACTGGTAAACATGGAACCTCTGACCGTGGCAGTTTGACTGGTAAACATGGAACCTCTGACCGTGGCAGTTTGACTGGTTAACATGGAACCTCTGACCGTGGCAGTTTGACTGGTAAACATGGAACCTCTGACCGTGGCAGTTTGACTGGTAAACATGGAACCTCTGACCGTGGCAGTTTGACTGGTAAACATGGAACCTCTGACCGTGGCAGTTTGACTGGTAAACATGGAACCTCTGACCGTGGCAGTTTGACTGGTAAACATGGAACCTCTGACCGTGGCAGTTTGACTGGTAAACATGGAACCTCTGACCGTGGCAGTTTGACATGGAACCTCTGACCATGGCAGTTTGACTGGTAAACATGGAACCTCTGACCGTGGCAGTTTGACTGGTAAACATGGAACCTCTGACCGTGGCAGTTTGACTGGTAAACATGGAACCTCTGACCGTGGCAGTTTGACTGGTAAACATGGAACCTCTGACCGTGGCAGTTTGACTGGTTAACATGGAACCTCTGACCGTGGCAGTTTGACTGGTAAACATGGAACCTCTGACCGTGGCAGTTTGACTGGTAAACATGGAACCTCTGACCGTGGCAGTTTGACTGGTAAACATGGAACCTCTGACCGTGGCAGTTTGACTGGTAAACATGGAACCTCTGACCGTGGCAGTTTGACTGGTAAACATGGAACCTCTGACCGTGGCAGTTTGACTGGTAAACATGGAACCTCTGACCGTGGCAGTTTGACTGGTAAACATGGAACCTCTGACCGTGGCAGTTTGACTGGTAAACATGGAACCTCTGACCGTGGCAGTTTGACTGGTAAACATGGAACCTCTGACCATGGCACTTTGACTGGTAAACATGGAACCTCTGACCGTGGCAGTTTGACTGGTAAACATGGAACCTCTGACCGTGGCAGTTTGACTGGTAAACATGGAACCTCTGACCGTGGCAGTTTGACTGGTAAACATGGAACCTCTGACCTTGGCAGTTTGACTGGTAAACATGGAACCTCTGACCGTGGCAGTTTGACTGGTAAACATGGAACCTCTGACCGTGGCAGTTTGACTGGTAAACATGGAACCTCTGACCGTGGCAGTTTGACTGGTAAACATGGAACCTCTGACCGTGGCAGTTTGACTGGTAAACATGGAACCTCTGACCGTGGCAGTTTGACTGGTAAACATGGAACCTCTGACCGTGGCAGTTTGACTGGTAAACATGGAACCTCTGACCGTGGCAGTTTGACTGGTAAACATGGAACCTCTGACCGTGGCAGTTTGACTGGTAAACATGGAACCTCTGACCGTGGCAGTTTGACTGGTAAACATGGAACCTCTGACCGTGGCAGTTTGACTGGTAAACATGGAACCTCTGACCATGGCACTTTGACTGGTAAACATGGAACCTCTGACCGTGGCAGTTTGACTGGTAAACATGGAACCTCTGACCGTGGCAGTTTGACTGGTAAACATGGAACCTCTGACCGTGGCAGTTTGACTGGTAAACATGGAACCTCTGACCGTGGCAGTTTGACTGGTAAACATGGAACCTCTGACCGTGGCAGTTTGACTGGTAAACATGGAACCTCTGACCGTGGCAGTTTGACTGGTAAACATGGAACCTCTGACCTTGGCAGTTTGACTGGTAAACATGGAACCTCTGACCGTGGCAGTTTGACTGGTAAACATGGAACCTCTGACCGTGGCAGTTTGACTGGTAAACATGGAACCTCTGACCGTGGCAGTTTGACTGGTAAACATGGAACCTCTGACCGTGGCAGTTTGACTGGTAAACATGGAACCTCTGACCGTGGCAGTTTGACTGGTAAACATGGAACCTCTGACCGTGGCAGTTTGACTGGTAAACATGGAACCTCTGACCGTGGCAGTTTGACTGGTAAACATGGAACCTCTGACCGTGGCAGTTTGACATGGAACCTCTGACCATGGCAGTTTGACTGGTAAACATGGAACCTCTGACCGTGGCAGTTTGACTGGTAAACATGGAACCTCTGACCGTGGCAGTTTGACTGGTAAACATGGAACCTCTGACCGTGGCAGTTTGACTGGTAAACATGGAACCTCTGACCGTGGCAGTTTGACTGGTAAACATGGAACCTCTGACCGTGGCAGTTTGACTGGTTAACATGGAACCTCTGACCGTGGCAGTTTGACTGGTAAACATGGAACCTCTGACCGTGGCAGTTTGACTGGTAAACATGGAACCTCTGACCGTGGCAGTTTGACTGGTAAACATGGAACCTCTGACCGTGGCAGTTTGACTGGTAAACATGGAACCTCTGACCGTGGCAGTTTGACTGGTAAACATGGAACCTCTGACCGTGGCAGTTTGACTGGTAAACATGGAACCTCTGACCATGGCAGTTTGACTGGTAAACATGGAACCTCTGACCGTGGCAGTTTGACTGGTAAACATGGAACCTCTGACCATGGCACTTTGACTGGTAAACATGGAACCTCTGACCGTGGCACTTTGACTGGTAAACATGGAACCTCTGACCATGGCAGTTTGACTGGTAAACATGGAACCTCTGACCGTGGCAGTTTGACTGGTAAACATGGAACCTCTGACCTTGGCAGTTTGACTGGTAAACATGGAACCTCTGACCATGGCAGTTTGACTGGTTAACATGGAACCTCTGACCGTGGCAGTTTGACTGGTAAACATGGAACCTCTGACCGTGGCAGTTTGACATGGACCTCTGACCGTGGCAGTTTGACATGGAACCTCTGACCATGGCAGTTTGACTGGTAAACATGGAACCTCTGACCGTGGCAGTTTGACTGGTTAACATGGAACCTCTGACCGTGGCAGTTTGACTGGTAAACATGGAACCTCTGACCGTGGCAGTTTGACTGGTAAACATGGAACCTCTGACCGTGGCAGTTTGACTGGTAAACATGGAACCTCTGACCGTGGCAGTTTGACTGGTAAACATGGAACCTCTGACCGTGGCAGTTTGACTGGTAAACATGGAACCTCTGACCGTGGCAGTTTGACTGGTAAACATGGAACCTCTGACCTTGGCAGTTTGACTGGTAAACATGGAACCTCTGACCTTGGCAGTTTGACTGGTAAACATGGAACCTCTGACCGTGGCAGTTTGACTGGTTAACATGGAACCTCTGACCGTGGCAGTTTGACTGGTAAACATGGAACCTCTGACCGTGGCAGTTTGACTGGTAAACATGGAACCTCTGACCGTGGCAGTTTGACTGGTTAACATGGAACCTCTGACCGTGGCAGTTTGACTGGTTAACATGGAACCTCTGACTGTGGCAGTTTGACTGGTAAACATGGAACCTCTGACTATGGCAGTTTGACTGGTAAACATGGAACCTCTGACCGTGGCAGTTTGACTGGTAAACATGGAACCTCTGACCGTGGCAGTTTGACTGGTAAACATGGAATCTCTGACCGTGGCAGTTTGACTGGTAAACATGGAACCTCTGACCATGGCAGTTTGACTGGTAAACATGGAACCTCTGACCGTGGCAGTTTGACTGGTAAACATGGAACCTCTGACCGTGGCAGTTTGACTGGTAAACATGGAACCTCTGACCATGGCAGTTTGACTGGTAAACATGGAACCTCTGACCGTGGCAGTTTGACTGGTAAACATGGAACCTCTGACCTTGGCAGTTTGACTGGTAAACATGGAACCTCTGACCATGGCAGTTTGACTGGTTAACATGGAACCTCTGACCGTGGCAGTTTGACTGGTAAACATGGAACCTCTGACCTTGGCAGTTTGACTGGTAAACATGGAACCTCTGACCGTGGCAGTTTGACTGGTAAACATGGAACCTCTGACCGTGGCAGTTTGACTGGTAAACATGGAACCTCTGACCGTGGCAGTTTGACATGGACCTCTGACCGTGGCAGTTTGACATGGAACCTCTGACCATGGCAGTTTGACTGGTAAACATGGAACCTCTGACCGTGGCAGTTTGACTGGTAAACATGGAACCTCTGACCATGGCAGTTTGACTGGTTAACATGGAACCTCTGACCATGGCAGTTTGACTGGTAAACATTGAACCTCTGACCATGGCAGTTTGACATGGAACCACTGACCATGGCAGTTTGACTGGTAAACATGGAACCTCTGACCGTGGCAGTTTAACTGGTAAACATGGAACCTCTGACCGTGGCAGTTTGACTGGTAAACATGGAACCTCTGACCGTGGCAGTTTGACTGGTAAACATGGAACCTCTGACCGTGGCAGTTTGACTGGTTAACATGGAACCTCTGACCGTGGCAGTTTGACTGGTAAACATGGAACCTCTGACCGTGGCAGTTTGACTGGTAAACATGGAACCTCTGACCATGGCAGTTTGACTGGTTAACATGGAACCTCTGACCATGGCAGTTTGACTGGTAAACATTGAACCTCTGACCATGGCAGTTTGACATGGAACCTCTGACCATGGCAGTTTGACTGGTAAACATGAAACCTCTGACCGTGGCAGTTTAACTGGTAAACATGGAACCTCTGACCGTGGCAGTTTGACTGGTAAACATGGAACCTCTGACCGTGGCAGTTTGACTGGTAAACATGGAACCTCTGACCGTGGCAGTTTGACTGGTTAACATGGAACCTCTGACCGTGGCAGTTTGACTGGTAAACATGGAACCTCTGACCGTGGCAGTTTGACTGGTAATCATGGAACCTCTGACCGTGGCAGTTTGAATGGTAAACATGGAACCTCTGACCGTGGCAGTTTGACTGGTAAACATGGAACCTCTGACTGTGGCAGTTTGACATGGAACCTTTGACCGTGGCAGTTTGACTGGTAAACATGGAACCTCTGACAGTGGCAGTTTGACTGGTTAACATGGAACCTCTGACCGTGGCAGTTTGACTGGTAAACATGGAACCTCTGACCGTGGCAGTTTGACTGGTAATCATGGAACCTCTGACCGTGGCAGTTTGACTGGTAAACATGGAACCTCTGACCGTGGCAGTTTGACTGGTAAACATGGAACCTCTGACTGTGGCAGTTTGACATGGAACCTTTGACCGTGGCAGTTTGACTGGTAAACTAATTCTATGGTAAGAACCTTCGTTGACCCGGAGCTCCTGTCTCCTAGGTGATCAACGAGGGGGAGGAGCCGGAGAACTTCTTCTGGGTGGGGATTGGCTGTCAGAAGGTGTACGACGAGGACGCTGACTATATGAAGTACGCCAGATTGTTCCGCTGCTCCAATGAGAAGGGATACTTCGCCGTGTCTGAGAAATGTTCCGACTTCTGTCAGGACGACCTGGCCGACGATGACATCATGCTGCTGGACAACGGCAAAGAGGTGGGACTAGCTGACTAGCTGTATATACACCTGTACACTACACCTGTCTGTCTATATACACCTGTACACTACACCTGTCTGTCTATATACACCTGGACACTACACCTGTCTGTCTATATACACCTGGACACTACACCTGTCTGTCTATATACACCTGTCTTTCTATATACACCTGGACACTACACCTGTCTATCTATATACACCTGTCTATCTATATACACCTGGACACTACACCTGTCTATCTATATACACCTGTCTATCTATATACACCTGGACACTACACCTGTCTATCTATATACACCTGTCTATCTATATACACCTGGACACTACACCTGTCTATCTATATACACCTGGACACCACCTGTCTATCTACATACACCTGGACACTACACCTGTCTATCTATATACACCTGGACACTACACCTGTCTGTCTATATACACCTGGACACTACACCTGTCTGTCTATATACACCTGGACACTACACCTGTCTATCTATATACACCTGGACACTACACCTGTCTGTCTATATACACCTGGACACTACACCTGTCTGTCTATATACACCTGGACACTACACCTGTCTGTCTATATACACCTGGACACTACACCTGTCTGTCTATATACACCTGGACACTACACCTGTCTGTCTATATACACCTGGACACTACACCTGTCTGTCTATATACACCTGGACACTACACCTGTCTGTCTATATACACCTGGACACTACACCTGTCTGTCTATATACACCTGGACACTACACCTGTCTGTCTATATACACCTGGACACTACACCTGTCTGTCTATATACACCTGGACACTACACCTGTCTGTCTATATACACCTGGACACTACACCTGTCTGTCTATATACACCTGGACACTACACCTGTCTGTCTATATATAGGGCCTGGACACTACACCTGTCTGTCTATATATAGGGCCTGGACACTACACCTGTCTGTCTATATATAGGGCCTGGACACTACACCTGTCTGTCTATATATAGGGCCTGGACACTACACCTGTCTGTCTATATATAGGGCCTGGACACTACACCTGTCTGTCTATATATAGGGCCTGGACACTACACCTGTCTGTCTATATATAGGGCCTGGACACTACACCTGTCTGTCTATATATAGGGCCTGGACACTACACCTGTCTGTCTATATATAGGGCCTGGACACTACACCTGTCTGTCTATATATAGGGCCTGGACACTACACCTGTCTGTCTATATATAGGGCCTGGACACTACACCTGTCTGTCTATATATAGGGCCTGGACACTACACCTGTCTGTCTATATATAGGGCCTGGACACTACACCTGTCTGTCTATATATAGGGCCTGGACACTACACCTGTCTGTCTATATATAGGGCCTGGACACTACACCTGTCTGTCTATATATAGGGCCTGGACACTACACCTGTCTGTCTATATATAGGGCCTGGACACTACACCTGTCTGTCTATATACAGTGGGGAGAACAAGTATTTGATACACTGACAATTTTGCAGGTTTTCCTACTTACAAAGCATGTAGAGGTCTGTAATTTTTATCATAGGTACACTTCAACTGTGAGAGAAGGAATCTAAAACAAAAATCCAGAAAATCACATTGTATGATTTTTAATTAATTAATTTGCATTCTATTGCATGACATAAGAATTTGATACATCAGAAAAGCAGAACTGAATATTTGGTACAGAAACCTTAGTTTGCAATTACAGAGATCATACGTTTCCTGTAGTTCTTGACCAGGTTTGCACACACTGCAGCAGGGATTTTGGCCCACTCCTCCATACAGACCTTCTCCAGATCCTTCAGGTTTCGGGGCTGTCGCTGGGCAATACGGACTTTCGGCTCCCTCCAAAGATTTTCTATTGGGTTCAGGTCTGGAGACTGGCTAGGCCACTCCAGGACCTTGAGATGCTTCTTACGGAGCCACTCCTTAGTTGCCCTGGCTGTGTGTTTCGGGTCGTTGTCATGCTGGAAGACCCAGCCACGACCCATCTTCAATGCTCTTACTGAGGGAAGGAGGTTGTTGGTCAAGATCTCGCGATACATGGCCCCATCCATCCTCCCTTCAATACGGTGCAGTCGTCCTGTCCCCTTTGCAGAAAAGCATCCCCAAAGAATGATGTTTCCACCTCCATGCTTCACGGTTGGGATGGTGTTCTTGGGGTTGTACTCATCCTTCTATTCCTCCAAACACGGCGAGTGGAGTTTAGAGCAAAAAGCTCTATTTTTGTCTCATCAGACCACATGACCTTCTCCCATTCCTCCTCTGGATCATCCAGATGGTCATTGGCAAACTTCAGACGGGCCTGGACATGCGCTGGCTTGAGCAGGGGGACCTTGCGTGCGCTGCAGGATTTTAATCCATGACGGCGTAGTGTGTTACTAATGGTTTTCTTTGAGACTGTGGTCCCAGCTCTCTTCAGGTCATTGACCAGGTCCTGCCGTGTAGTTCTGGGCTGATCCCTCACATTCCTCATGATCATTGATGCCCCACGAGGTGAGATCTTGCATGGAGCCCCAGACCGAGGGTGATTGACCGTCATCTTGAACTTCTTCCATTTTCTAATAATTGTGCCAACAGTTGTTGCCTTCTCACCAAGCTGCTTGGCTATTGTCCTGTAGCCCATCCCAGCCTTGTACAGGTCTACAATTTATCCCTGATGTCCTTACACAGCTCTCTGGTCTTGGCCATTGTGAGAGGTTGGAGTCTGTTTGATTGAGTGTGTGGACAGGTGTCTTTTATACAGGTAACGAGTTCAAACAGGTGCAGTTAATACAGGTAATGAGTGGAGAACAGGAGGGCTTCTTAAAGAAAAACTAACAGGTCTGTGAGAGCCGGAATTCTTACTGGTTGGTAGGTGATCAAATACTTATGTCATGCAATAAAATGCAAATTAATTACTTAAAAATCATACAATGTGATTTTCTGGATTTTTGTTTTAGATTCCGTCTCTCACAGTTGAAGTGTACCTATGATAAAAATTACAGACCTCTACATGCTTTGTAAGTAGGAAAACCTGCAAAATCGGCAGTGTATCAAATACTTGTTCTCCCCACTGTATAGGGCCTGGACACTACACCTGTCTGTCTATATATAGGGCCTGGACACTACACCTGTCTGTCTATATATAGGGCCTGGACACTACACCTGTCTGTCTATATACACCTGGACACTACACCTGTAATAGTGTTTTCTGTCTCTCTGTCAGGTGTACATGTGGGTGGGAACTCAGACCAGCCAGGTAGAAATTAAACTCAGCCTCAAAGCCTGCCAGGTAAGACGTGTGACCCTCTCGCGCCTCTACTGTAATGATTCATAGGCTATTGTTTTACTATATCTTTACTGTGTCTAGATTCTGTCAGTCTATTGTTTTACTATATCTTTACTGTGTCTAGATTCTGTCAGTCTATTGTTTTACTATATCTTTACTGTGTCTAGATTCTGTCAGTCTATTGTTTTACTATATCTTTACTGTGTCTAGATGATGTTCTGTCAGTCTATTGTTTTACTATATCTTTACTGTGTCTAGATGATGTTCTGTTATCTATTGTTTTACTATATCTTTACTGTGTCTAGATGATGTTCTGTCAGTCTATTGTTTTACTATATCTTTACTGTGTCTAGATGATGTTCTGTTGTCTAGATTCTGTCAGCACCACTTCCGCAGGTCAGATTGTTGTTCCATGTGAATATAATGTTGTTTCCGTCTCTCCTCTAGGTTTACATCCAGCACATGCGTTCTAAGGAGACCGAGACGCCCAGGAAGCTGCGTCTGGTCAGGAAGGGGAACGAACCACACTGCTTCACACGATGCTTCCACGGCTGGGGCGCCTTCAAGACGCCGCTCGCGTAGACACACGCACTGCGCTGACACGTCCACTCTACATAACCTCAGCTTTGTCCTAAAGACCGTGGCGACGTCGGCTTCTACCTGAAAGAGACGCTTTATCATATCAGCACACGATTTACCTGCTGGATAACCTCCCCCCCTGTCCTCTCCCCCTCCTTCCTGTTCCCCTCGCCCTCCTTCCTGTTCCCCTCGCCCTCCTTCCTGTTCCCCTCGCCCTCCTTCCTGTTCCCCTCCCCGTCCCCTGTTACCTCTCCTCCCCCCGTTACCCCTCCAACGGTTGTTTTTCAATGAGCTTCTACCTTTCAGCAGGGCTGATTATTACCCGATGAGATAGTTTTCTCAGGGTCCTGCTGAGCCTGTCTGTCTGAACACACATCTGGGTAGAAAACCACATGTTTAATGTGTAACCAGGGGCTTTAGAGAGATCCTATCAGTGTTGTCTGTCTGAACACACATCTGGGTAGCAGGGAATCTGCTCACAAAGCAGCGGGGTAGATAACAGATGCATTTTATTAACATCGGATCACCTTGATCGGATGACGTAAAACCACATGTTTAATGCAAGGTGTAACCAGGGGCTTTAGAGGGATCCTATCAGTGTTGTCTGTCTGCATCATGAGACGAGGTTTATCTGTTGTAAGGGTCTCCGTGGCGACGACGCAGACGTTCTGACGTCCCAGAGAGACAGAGAGAGGAATCTGTATTTCTGTTGTATGTTTCAGTGATTGGTCCTGGGCCCTTGCCGTAGATATAGTTATACCAGATATAGATGTATATTTACTAGACTGCCATTTGTACTGCAGCAGCTCAACGTGCGCATGCTTGGCTGTAATTGTGCACGCTCCTGATGTCACTTGCAGACACTATTTATGGATTTTATATGAGAATAAAGTTTCACTAAACCTGCCGTCTGCTACCTGGTCTCAAGTTGACTTGACTTTTGCTTTTACAATTTGTCAAGGTCATTAACTTGTGTCTATTCAACCATTTGTGGCGGGAAAACCCCCCAGATTTTTCAGGGGTGTTCCAGCACCCTCACCTCCATGTGTGAGGCTGTGACGTTCACCCGACGGACGGACGTTCACCCGACGGACATCCAGCGTTTTGTCCACTCAGTGTAAATGACTTGTTAAGGTGTTCCTAATGTTTTGTCCACTCAGGGTAAATGACTTGTTAAGGTGTTCCTAATGTTTTGTCCACTCAGGGTAAATGACTTGTTAAGGTGTTCCTAATGTTTTGTCCACTCAGGGTAAATGACTTAAGGTGTTCCTAATGTTTTGTCCACTCAGGGTAAATGACTTGTTAAGGTGTTCCTAATGTTTTGTCCACTCAGGGTAAATGACTTGTTAAGGTGTTCCTAATGTTTTGTCCACTCAGGGTAAATGACTTGTTAAGGTGTTCCTAATGTTTTGTCCACTCAGGGTAAATGACTTGTTAAGGTGTTCCTAATGTTTTGTCCACTCAGGGTAAATGACTTGTTAAGGTGTTCCTAATGTTTTGTCCACTCAGGGTAAATGCCACTTGTTTTAGATGTATTTTACCTTCTGATCGCTGGAGACTTGAGACTGGTAGTCATGGAGACCAGTCGTCATGGCAGCCGACTGAAGCATATCAACTTTGTGTGAATTATTAGATACGACTGTTGGAGCGTAGAAACACAAGCATTTCACTACACCCATAATGTGTATGCGACCAATAAAATGTGATTTTGATTTGTAAAATGACGTTATGCGGAATTGAAATTGTACGGCCTTTTAACTTGCAGTGATGTCACCACTAGTCAAGTCCAAAGTCTGTGACATTTGAGTGTCACAGCATCAGTTGGTCTGATCGTGCCGTTTAAGTTTGTCAGAGTTGAGACCCCTGACTCACATAGGAACGTGGTGCGAAACTGGACCAGAACGTCTCCTGCTTTCTCAGGCAGGAGACCACTTCCTGTTGTAGATGGACAACCCAGAACTGTGTGAGTGGGTTCTCAGTCAGACAGGAGACCACTTCCTGTTGTAGATGGAACAACCCAGAACCGGTTCTCAGTCAGACAGGAGACCACTTCCTGTTGTAGATGAACAACCCAGAACTGTGTGAGTGGGTTCTCAGTCAGACAGGAGACCACTTCCTGTTGAAGGTGAACAACCCAGAACTGTGTGAGTGGGTTCTCAGTCAGACAGGAGACCACTTCCTGTTGAAGGTGAACAACCCAGAACTGTGTGAGTGGGTTCTCAGTCATGCAGGAGACCACTTCCTGTTGTAGATGAACAACCCAGAACTGTGTGAGTGGATTCTCAGTCAGACAGAAGACCACTTCCTGTTGTAGATGATCAACCCAGAACTGTGTGAGTGTGTTCTCAGTCAGACAGGAGACCACTTCCTGTTGTAGATGAACAACCCAGAACTGTGTGAGTGGGTTCTCAGTCAGACAGGAGACCACTTCCTGTTGTAGATGAACAACCCAGAACCGGTTCTCAGTCAGACAGGAGACCACTTCCTGTTGTAGATGAACCCAGAACTGTGTGAGTGGGTTTTCAGTCAGACAGGAGACCACTTCCTGTTGTAGATGAACAACCCAGAACTGTGTGAGTGTGTTCTCAGTCAGTCAGGAGACCACTTCCTGTTGTAGATGAACAACCCAGAACTGTGTGAGTGGGTTCTCAGACAGGAGACCACTTCCTGTTGTAGATGAACCCAGAACTGTGTGAGTGGGTTCTCAGTCAGACAGGAGACCACTTCCTGTTGTAGATGAACAACCCAGAACTGTGTGAGTGGGTACTCAGTCAGGCAGGAGACCACTTCCTGTTGTAGATGAACAACCCAGAACCGGTTCTCAGTCAGACAGGAGACCACTTCCTGTTGTAGATAAACAACCCAGAACTGTGTGAGTGGGTTCTCAGTCAGACAGGAGACCACTTCCTGTTGTAGATGAACAACCCAGAACTGTGTGAGTGTGTTCTCAGTCAGACAGAGACCACTTCCTGTTGTAGATGGAACAACCCAGAACTGTGTGAGTGGGTTCTCAGTCAGACAGGAGACCACTTCCTGTTGTAGATGAACAACCCAGAACCGGTTCTCAGTCAGACAGGAGACCACTTCCTGTTGTAGATGAACAACCCAGAACTGTGTGAGTGTGTTCTCAGTCAGACAGGAGACCACTTCCTGTTGTAGATGAACAACCCAGAACTGTGTGAGTGGGTTCTCAGTCAGACAGGAGACCACTTCCTGTTGTAGATGAACCCAGAACTGTGTGAGTGGGTTTTCAGTCAGACAGGAGACCACTTCCTGTTGTAGATGAACAACCCAGAACTGTGTGAGTGTGTTCTCAGTCAGACAGGAGACCACTTCCTGTTGTAGATGAACAACCCAGAACTGTGTGAGTGGGTTCTCAGACAGGAGACCACTTCCTGTTGTAGATGAACCCAGAACTGTGTGAGTGGGTTCTCAGTCAGACAGGAGACCACTTCCTGTTGTAGATGAACAACCCAGAACTGTGTGAGTGGGTTCTCAGTCAGGCAGGAGACCACTTCCTGTTGTAGATGAACAACCCAGAACCGGTTCTCAGTCAGACAGGAGACCACTTCCTGTTGTAGATAAACAACCCAGAACTGTGTGAGTGGGTTCTCAGTCAGACAGGAGACCACTTCCTGTTGTAGATGAACAACCCAGAACTGTGTGAGTGGGTTCTCAGTCAGACAGAAGACCACTTCCTGTTCTAGATGAACAACCCAGAACTGTGTGAGTGGGTTCTCAGTCAGACAGGAGACCACTTCCTGTTGTAGATGAACAACCCAGAACTGTGTGAGTGGGTTCTCAGTCAGACAGGAGACCACTTCCTGTTGTAGATGAACCCACAACTGTGTGAGTGGGTTCTCAGTCAGACAGGAGACCACTTCCTGTTGTAGATGAACAACCCAGAACTGTGTGAGTGTGTTCTCAGTCAGACAGGAGACCACTTCCTGTTGTAGATGGACAACCCAGAACTGGTTCTCAGTCAGACAGGAGACCACTTCCTGTTGTAGATGACCAACCCAGAACCGGTTCTCAGTCAGACAGGAGACCACTTCCTGTTGTAGATGAACAACCCAGAACTGTGTGAGTGGGTTCTCAGTCAGACAGGAGACCACTTCCTGTTGTAGATGAACAACCCAGAACTGTGTGAGTGGGTTCTCAGTCAGACAGGAGACCACTTCCTGTTGTAGATGAACCCAGAACTGTGTGAGTGGGTTCTCAGTCAGGCAGGAGACCACTTCCTGTTGTAGATGAACAACCCAGAACTGTGTGAGTGGGTTCTCAGTCAGACAGGAGACCACTTCCTGTTGTAGATGAACAACCCAGAACTGTGTGAGTGTGTTCTCAGTCAGACAAGAGACCACTTCCTGTTGTAGATTAACAACCCAGAACTGTGTGAGTGTGTTCTCAGTCAGTCAGGAGACCACTTCCTGTTGTAGATGAACAACCCAGAACTGTGTGAGTGGGTTCTCAGTCAGACAGGAGACCACTTCCTGTTGTAGATGAACAACCCAGAACTGTGTGAGTGGGTTCTCAGTCAGACAGGAGACCACTTCCTGTTGTAGATGAACCCACAACTGTGTGAGTGGGTTCTCAGTCAGACAGGAGACCACTTCCTGTTGTAGATGGAACAACCCAGAACCGGTTCCCAGTCAGACAGAAGACCACTTCCTGTTGTAGATGAGCAACCCAGAACTGTGTGAGTGGGTTCTCAGTCAGGCAGGAGACCACTTCCTGTTGTAGATGAACAACCCAGAACTGTGTGAGTGTGTTCTCAGTCAGACAGGAGACCACTTCCTGTTGTAGATGGAACAACCCAGAACTGTGTGAGTGTGTTCTCAGTCAGACAAGAGACCACTTCCTGTTGTAGATTAACAACCCAGAACTGTGTGAGTGTGTTCTCAGTCAGTCAGGAGACCACTTCCTGTTGTAGATGAACAACCCAGAACTGTGTGAGTGGGTTCTCAGTCAGACAGGAGACCACTTCCTGTTGTAGATGAACAACCCAGAACTGTGTGAGTGGGTTCTCAGTCAGGCAGGAGACCACTTCCTGTTGTAGATGAACAACCCAGAACTGTGTGAGTGTGTTCTCAGTAAGACAGGAGACCACTTCCTGTTGTAGATGGACAACCCAGAACTGGTTCTCAGTCAGACAGGAGACCACTTCCTGTTGTAGATGAACAACCCAGAACCGGTTCTCAGTCAGACAGGAGACCACTTCCTGTTGTAGATGAACAACCCAGAACTGTGTGAGTGGGTTCTCAGTCAGACAGGAGACCACTTCCTGTTGTAGATGAACCCAGAACTGTGTGAGTGGGTTCTCAGTCAGGCAGGAGACCACTTCCTGTTGTAGATGAACAACCCAGAACTGTGTGAGTGGGTTCTCAGTCAGACAGGAGACCACTTCCTGTTGTAGATGAACCCACAACTGTGTGAGTGGGTTCTCAGTCAGACAGGAGACCACTTCCTGTTGTAGTTGGAACAACCCAGAACCGGTTCCCAGTCAGACAGAAGACCACTTCCTGTTGTAGATGAACAACCCAGAACTGTGTGAGTGGGTTCTCAGTCAGGCAGGAGACCACTTCCTGTTGTAGATGAACAACCCAGAACTGTGTGAGTGTGTTCTCAGTCAGACAGGAGACCACTTCCTGTTGTAGATGGAACAACCCAGAACTGTGTGAGTGGGTTCTCAGTCAGACAGGAGACCACTTCCTGTTGTAGATGAACAACCCAGAACCGGTTCTCAGTCAGACAGGAGACCACTTCCTGTTGTAGATGAACAACCCAGAACTGTGTGAGTGGGTTCTCAGTCAGACAGGAGACCACTTCCTGTTGTAGATGAACAACCCAGAACTGTGTGAGTGTGTTCTCAGTCAGACAGGAGACCACTTCCTGTTGTAGATGAACAACCCAGAACTGTGTGAGTGGGTTCTCAGTCAGACAGGAGACCACTTCCTGTTGTAGATTAACCCAGAACTGTGTGAGTGGGTTTTCAGTCAGACAGGAGACCACTTCCTGTTGTAGATGAACAACCCAGAACTGTGTGAGTGTGTTCTCAGTCAGACAGGAGACCACTTCCTGTTGTAGATGAACAACCCAGAACTGTGTGAGTGGGTTCTCAGACAGGAGACCACTTCCTGTTGTAGATGAACCCAGAACTGTGTGAGTGGGTTCTCAGTCAGACAGGAGACCACTTCCTGTTGTAGATGAACAACCCAGAACTGTGTGAGTGGGTTCTCAGTCAGGCAGGAGACCACTTCCTGTTGTAGATGAACAACCCAGAACCGGTTCTCAGTCAGACAGGAGACCACTTCCTGTTGTAGATAAACAACCCAGAACTGTGTGAGTGGGTTCTCAGTCAGACAGGAGACCACTTCCTGTTGTAGATGAACAACCCAGAACTGTGTGAGTGGGTTCTCAGTCAGACAGAAGACCACTTCCTGTTGTAGATGAACAACCCAGAACTGTGTGAGTGGGTTCTCAGTCAGACAGGAGACCACTTCCTGTTGTAGATGAACAACCCAGAACTGTGTGAGTGGGTTCTCAGTCAGACAGGAGACCACTTCCTGTTGTAGATGAACCCACAACTGTGTGAGTGGGTTCTCAGTCAGACAGGAGACCACTTCCTGTTGAAGATGGAACAACCCAGAACCGGTTCCCAGTCAGACAGAAGACCACTTCCTGTTGTAGATGAACCCACAACTGTGTGAGTGGGTTCTCAGTCAGACAGGAGACCACTTCCTGTTGTAGATGAACAACCCAGAACTGTGTGAGTGTGTTCTCAGTCAGACAGGAGACCACTTCCTGTTGTAGATGGACAACCCAGAACTGGTTCTCAGTCAGACAGGAGACCACTTCCTGTTGTAGATGAACAACCCAGAACCGGTTCTCAGTCAGACAGGAGACCACTTCCTGTTGTAGATGAACAACCCAGAACTGTGTGAGTGGGTTCTCAGTCAGACAGGAGACCACTTCCTGTTGTAGATGAACAACCCAGAACTGTGTGAGTGGGTTCTCAGTCAGACAGGAGACCACTTCCTGTTGTAGATGAACCCAGAACTGTGTGAGTGGGTTCTCAGTCAGGCAGGAGACCACTTCCTGTTGTAGATGAACAACCCAGAACTGTGTGAGTGGGTTCTCAGTCAGACAGGAGACCACTTCCTGTTGTAGATGAACAACCCAGAACTGTGTGAGTGTGTTCTCAGTCAGACAAGAGACCACTTCCTGTTGTAGATTAACAACCCAGAACTGTGTGAGTGTGTTCTCAGTCAGTCAGGAGACCACTTCCTGTTGTAGATGAACAACCCAGAACTGTGTGAGTGGGTTCTCAGTCAGACAGGAGACCACTTCCTGTTGTAGATGAACAACCCAGAACTGTGTGAGTGGGTTCTCAGTCAGACAGGAGACCACTTCCTGTTGTAGATGAACCCACAACTGTGTGAGTGGGTTCTCAGTCAGACAGGAGACCACTTCCTGTTGTAGATGGAACAACCCAGAACCGGTTCCCAGTCAGACAGAAGACCACTTCCTGTTGTAGATGAGCAACCCAGAACTGTGTGAGTGGGTTCTCAGTCAGGCAGGAGACCACTTCCTGTTGTAGATGAACAACCCAGAACTGTGTGAGTGTGTTCTCAGTCAGACAGGAGACCACTTCCTGTTGTAGATGGAACAACCCAGAACTGTGTGAGTGGGTTCTCAGTCAGACAGGAGACCACTTCCTGTTGTAGATGAACAACCCAGAACCGGTTCTCAGTCAGACAGGAGACCACTTCCTGTTGTAGATGAACAACCCAGAACTGTGTGAGTGGGTTCTCAGTCAGACAGGAGACCACTTCCTGTTGTAGATGAACAACCCAGAACTGTGTGAGTGTGTTCTCAGTCAGACAGGAGACCACTTCCTGTTGTAGATGAACAACCCAGAACTGTGTGAGTGGGTTCTCAGTCAGACAGGAGACCACTTCCTGTTGTAGATGAACCCACAACTGTGTGAGTGGGTTCTCAGTCAGACAGGAGACCACTTCCTGTTGAAGATGGAACAACCCAGAACCGGTTCCCAGTCAGACAGAAGACCACTTCCTGTTGTAGATGAGCAACCCAGAACTGTGTGAGTGGGTTCTCAGTCAGGCAGGAGACCACTTCATGTTGTAGATGAACAACCCAGAACTGTGTGAGTGGGTTCTCAGTCAGACAGGAGACCACTTCCTGTTGTAGATGAACCCACAACTGTGTGAGTGGGTTCTCAGTCAGACAGGAGACCACTTCCTGTTGTAGATGAACAACCCAGAACTGTGTGAGTGTGTTCTCAGTCAGACAGGAGACCACTTCCTGTTGTAGATGGACAACCCAGAACTGGTTCTCAGTCAGACAGGAGACCACTTCCTGTTGTAGATGAACAACCCAGAACCGGTTCTCAGTCAGACAGGAGACCACTTCCTGTTGTAGATGAACAACCCAGAACTGTGTGAGTGGGTTCTCAGTCAGACAGGAGACCACTTCCTGTTGTAGATGAACAACCCAGAACTGTGTGAGTGGGTTCTCAGTCAGACAGGAGACCACTTCCTGTTGTAGATGAACCCAGAACTGTGTGAGTGGGTTCTCAGTCAGGCAGGAGACCACTTCCTGTTGTAGATGAACAACCCAGAACTGTGTGAGTGGGTTCTCAGTCAGACAGGAGACCACTTCCTGTTGTAGATGAACAACCCAGAACTGTGTGAGTGTGTTCTCAGTCAGACAAGAGACCACTTCCTGTTGTAGATTAACAACCCAGAACTGTGTGAGTGTGTTCTCAGTCAGTCAGGAGACCACTTCCTGTTGTAGATGAACAACCCAGAACTGTGTGAGTGGGTTCTCAGTCAGACAGGAGACCACTTCCTGTTGTAGATGAACAACCCAGAACTGTGTGAGTGGGTTCTCAGTCAGACAGGAGACCACTTCCTGTTGTAGATGAACCCACAACTGTGTGAGTGGGTTCTCAGTCAGACAGGAGACCACTTCCTGTTGTAGATGGAACAACCCAGAACCGGTTCCCAGTCAGACAGAAGACCACTTCCTGTTGTAGATGAGCAACCCAGAACTGTGTGAGTGGGTTCTCAGTCAGGCAGGAGACCACTTCCTGTTGTAGATGAACAACCCAGAACTGTGTGAGTGTGTTCTCAGTCAGACAGGAGACCACTTCCTGTTGTAGATGGAACAACCCAGAACTGTGTGAGTGGGTTCTCAGTCAGACAGGAGACCACTTCCTGTTGTAGATGAACAACCCAGAACCGGTTCTCAGTCAGACAGGAGACCACTTCCTGTTGTAGATGAACAACCCAGAACTGTGTGAGTGGGTTCTCAGTCAGACAGGAGACCACTTCCTGTTGTAGATGAACAACCCAGAACTGTGTGAGTGTGTTCTCAGTCAGACAGGAGACCACTTCCTGTTGTAGATGAACAACCCAGAACTGTGTGAGTGGGTTCTCAGTCAGACAGGAGACCACTTCCTGTTGTAGATTAACCCAGAACTGTGTGAGTGGGTTTTCAGTCAGACAGGAGACCACTTCCTGTTGTAGATGAACAACCCAGAACTGTGTGAGTGTGTTCTCAGTCAGACAGGAGACCACTTCCTGTTGTAGATGAACAACCCAGAACTGTGTGAGTGGGTTCTCAGACAGGAGACCACTTCCTGTTGTAGATGAACCCAGAACTGTGTGAGTGGGTTCTCAGTCAGACAGGAGACCACTTCCTGTTGTAGATGAACAACCCAGAACTGTGTGAGTGGGTTCTCAGTCAGGCAGGAGACCACTTCCTGTTGTAGATGAACAACCCAGAACCGGTTCTCAGTCAGACAGGAGACCACTTCCTGTTGTAGATAAACAACCCAGAACTGTGTGAGTGGGTTCTCAGTCAGACAGGAGACCACTTCCTGTTGTAGATGAACAACCCAGAACTGTGTGAGTGGGTTCTCAGTCAGACAGAAGACCACTTCCTGTTGTAGATGAACAACCCAGAACTGTGTGAGTGGGTTCTCAGTCAGACAGGAGACCACTTCCTGTTGTAGATGAACAACCCAGAACTGTGTGAGTGGGTTCTCAGTCAGACAGGAGACCACTTCCTGTTGTAGATGAACCCACAACTGTGTGAGTGGGTTCTCAGTCAGACAGGAGACCACTTCCTGTTGAAGATGGAACAACCCAGAACCGGTTCCCAGTCAGACAGAAGACCACTTCCTGTTGTAGATGAGCAACCCAGAACTGTGTGAGTGGGTTCTCAGTCAGGCAGGAGACCACTTCCTGTTGTAGATGAACAACCCAGAACTGTGTGAGTGGGTTCTCAGTCAGACAGGAGACCACTTCCTGTTGTAGATGAACCCACAACTGTGTGAGTGGGTTCTCAGTCAGACAGGAGACCACTTCCTGTTGTAGATGAACAACCCAGAACTGTGTGAGTGTGTTCTCAGTCAGACAGGAGACCACTTCCTGTTGTAGATGGACAACCCAGAACTGGTTCTCAGTCAGACAGGAGACCACTTCCTGTTGTAGATGAACAACCCAGAACCGGTTCTCAGTCAGACAGGAGACCACTTCCTGTTGTAGATGAACAACCCAGAACTGTGTGAGTGGGTTCTCAGTCAGACAGGAGACCACTTCCTGTTGTAGATGAACAACCCAGAACTGTGTGAGTGGGTTCTCAGTCAGACAGGAGACCACTTCCTGTTGTAGATGAACCCAGAACTGTGTGAGTGGGTTCTCAGTCAGGCAGGAGACCACTTCCTGTTGTAGATGAACAACCCAGAACTGTGTGAGTGGGTTCTCAGTCAGACAGGAGACCACTTCCTGTTGTAGATGAACAACCCAGAACTGTGTGAGTGTGTTCTCAGTCAGACAAGAGACCACTTCCTGTTGTAGATTAACAACCCAGAACTGTGTGAGTGTGTTCTCAGTCAGTCAGGAGACCACTTCCTGTTGTAGATGAACAACCCAGAACTGTGTGAGTGGGTTCTCAGTCAGACAGGAGACCACTTCCTGTTGTAGATGAACAACCCAGAACTGTGTGAGTGGGTTCTCAGTCAGACAGGAGACCACTTCCTGTTGTAGATGAACCCACAACTGTGTGAGTGGGTTCTCAGTCAGACAGGAGACCACTTCCTGTTGTAGATGGAACAACCCAGAACCGGTTCCCAGTCAGACAGAAGACCACTTCCTGTTGTAGATGAGCAACCCAGAACTGTGTGAGTGGGTTCTCAGTCAGGCAGGAGACCACTTCCTGTTGTAGATGAACAACCCAGAACTGTGTGAGTGTGTTCTCAGTCAGACAGGAGACCACTTCCTGTTGTAGATGGAACAACCCAGAACTGTGTGAGTGTGTTCTCAGTCAGACAAGAGACCACTTCCTGTTGTAGATGAACAACCCAGAACCGGTTCCCAGTCAGACAGAAGACCACTTCCTGTTGTAGATGAGCAACCCAGAACTGTGTGAGTGGGTTCTCAGTCAGGCAGGAGACCACTTCCTGTTGTAGATGAACAACCCAGAACTGTGTGAGTGGGTTCTCAGTCAGACAGGAGACCACTTCCTGTTGTAGATGAACCCACAACTGTGTGAGTGGGTTCTCAGTCAGACAGGAGACCACTTCCTGTTGTAGATGAACAACCCAGAACTGTGTGAGTGTGTTCTCAGTCAGACAGGAGACCACTTCCTGTTGTAGATGGACAACCCAGAACTGGTTCTCAGTCAGACAGGAGACCACTTCCTGTTGTAGATGAACAACCCAGAACCGGTTCTCAGTCAGACAGGAGACCACTTCCTGTTGTAGATGAACAACCCAGAACTGTGTGAGTGGGTTCTCAGTCAGACAGGAGACCACTTCCTGTTGTAGATGAACAACCCAGAACTGTGTGAGTGGGTTCTCAGTCAGACAGGAGACCACTTCCTGTTGTAGATGAACCCAGAACTGTGTGAGTGGGTTCTCAGTCAGGCAGGAGACCACTTCCTGTTGTAGATGAACAACCCAGAACTGTGTGAGTGGGTTCTCAGTCAGACAGGAGACCACTTCCTGTTGTAGATGAACAACCCAGAACTGTGTGAGTGTGTTCTCAGTCAGACAAGAGACCACTTCCTGTTGTAGATTAACAACCCAGAACTGTGTGAGTGTGTTCTCAGTCAGTCAGGAGACCACTTCCTGTTGTAGATGAACAACCCAGAACTGTGTGAGTGGGTTCTCAGTCAGACAGGAGACCACTTCCTGTTGTAGATGAACAACCCAGAACTGTGTGAGTGGGTTCTCAGTCAGACAGGAGACCACTTCCTGTTGTAGATGAACCCACAACTGTGTGAGTGGGTTCTCAGTCAGACAGGAGACCACTTCCTGTTGTAGATGGAACAACCCAGAACCGGTTCCCAGTCAGACAGAAGACCACTTCCTGTTGTAGATGAGCAACCCAGAACTGTGTGAGTGGGTTCTCAGTCAGGCAGGAGACCACTTCCTGTTGTAGATGAACAACCCAGAACTGTGTGAGTGTGTTCTCAGTCAGACAGGAGACCACTTCCTGTTGTAGATGGAACAACCCAGAACTGTGTGAGTGTGTTCTCAGTCAGACAAGAGACCACTTCCTGTTGTAGATTAACAACCCAGAACTGTGTGAGTGTGTTCTCAGTCAGTCAGGAGACCACTTCCTGTTGTAGATGAACAACCCAGAACTGTGTGAGTGGGTTCTCAGTCAGACAGGAGACCACTTCCTGTTGTAGATGAACAACCCAGAACTGTGTGAGTGGGTTCTCAGTCAGACAGGAGACCACTTCCTGTTGTAGATGGACAACCCAGAACTGGTTCTCAGTCAGACAGGAGACCACTTCCTGTTGTAGATGAACAACCCAGAACTGTGTGAGTGGGTTCTCAGTCAGGCAGGAGACCACTTCCTGTTGTAGATGAACAACCCAGAACTGTGTGAGTGTGTTCTCAGTAAGACAGGAGACCACTTCCTGTTGTAGATGGACAACCCAGAACTGGTTCTCAGTCAGACAGGAGACCACTTCCTGTTGTAGATGAACAACCCAGAACCGGTTCTCAGTCAGACAGGAGACCACTTCCTGTTGTAGATGAACAACCCAGAACTGTGTGAGTGGGTTCTCAGTCAGACAGGAGACCACTTCCTGTTGTAGATGAACCCAGAACTGTGTGAGTGGGTTCTCAGTCAGGCAGGAGACCACTTCCTGTTGTAGATGAACAACCCAGAACTGTGTGAGTGGGTTCTCAGTCAGTCAGGAGACCACTTCCTGTTGTAGATGAACAACCCAGAACTGTGTGAGTGGGTTCTCAGTCAGACAGGAGACCACTTCCTGTTGTAGATGAACCCACAACTGTGTGAGTGGGTTCTCAGTCAGACAGGAGACCACTTCCTGTTGTAGTTGGAACAACCCAGAACCGGTTCCCAGTCAGACAGAAGACCACTTCCTGTTGTAGATGAGCAACCCAGAACTGTGTGAGTGGGTTCTCAGTCAGGCAGGAGACCACTTCCTGTTGTAGATGAACAACCCAGAACTGTGTGAGTGTGTTCTCAGTCAGACAGGAGACAACTTCCTGTTGTAGATGGAACAACCCAGAACTGTGTGAGTGGGTTCTCAGTCAGACAGGAGACCACTTCCTGTTGTAGATGAACAACCCAGAACCGGTTCTCAGTCAGACAGGAGACCACTTCCTGTTGTAGATGAACAACCCAGAACTGTGTGAGTGGGTTCTCAGTCAGACAGGAGACCACTTCCTGTTGTAGATGAACAACCCAGAACTGTGTGAGTGTGTTCTCAGTCAGACAGGAGACCACTTCCTGTTGTAGATGAACAACCCAGAACTGTGTGAGTGGGTTCTCAGTCAGACAGGAGACCACTTCCTGTTGTAGATTAACCCAGAACTGTGTGAGTGGGTTCTCAGTCAGGCAGGAGACCACTTCCTGTTGTAGATGAACAACCCAGAACTGTGTGAGTGTGTTCTCAGTCAGTCAGGAGACCACTTCCTGTTGTAGATGAACAACCCAGAACTGTGTGAGTGGGTTCTCAGTCAGACAGGAGACCACTTCCTGTTGTAGATGAACCCACAACTGTGTGAGTGGGTTCTCAGTCAGACAGGAGACCACTTCCTGTTGTAGATGGAACAACCCAGAACCGGTTCCCAGTCAGACAGAAGACCACTTCCTGTTGTAGATGAGCAACCCAGAACTGTGTGAGTGGGTTCTCAGTCAGGCAGGAGACCACTTCCTGTTGTAGATGAACAACCCAGAACTGTGTGAGTGTGTTCTCAGTCAGACAGGAGACCACTTCCTGTTGTAGATGGAACAACCCAGAACTGTGTGAGTGTGTTCTCAGTCAGACAAGAGACCACTTCCTGTTGTAGATTAACAACCCAGAACTGTGTGAGTGTGTTCTCAGTCAGTCAGGAGACCACTTCCTGTTGTAGATGAACAACCCAGAACTGTGTGAGTGGGTTCTCAGTCAGACAGGAGACCACTTCCTGTTGTAGATGAACAACCCAGAACTGTGTGAGTGGGTTCTCAGTCAGACAGGAGACCACTTCCTGTTGTAGATGAACAACCCAGAACTGTGTGAGTGTGTTCTCAGTCAGTCAGGAGACCACTTCCTGTTGTAGATGAACAACCCAGAACTGTGTGAGTGGGTTCTCAGTCAGACAGGAGACCACTTCCTGTTGTAGATGAACCCACAACTGTGTGAGTGGGTTCTCAGTCAGACAGGAGACCACTTCCTGTTGTAGATGGAACAACCCAGAACCGGTTCCCAGTCAGACAGAAGACCACTTCCTGTTGTAGATGAGCAACCCAGAACTGTGTGAGTGGGTTCTCAGTCAGGCAGGAGACCACTTCCTGTTGTAGATGAACAACCCAGAACTGTGTGAGTGTGTTCTCAGTCAGACAGGAGACCACTTCCTGTTGTAGATGGAACAACCCAGAACTGTGTGAGTGTGTTCTCAGTCAGACAAGAGACCACTTCCTGTTGTAGATTAACAACCCAGAACTGTGTGAGTGTGTTCTCAGTCAGTCAGGAGACCACTTCCTGTTGTAGATGAACAACCCAGAACTGTGTGAGTGGGTTCTCAGTCAGACAGGAGACCACTTCCTGTTGTAGATGAACAACCCAGAACTGTGTGAGTGGGTTCTCAGTCAGGCAGGAGACCACTTCCTGTTGTAGATGAACAACCCAGAACTGTGTGAGTGTGTTCTCAGTAAGACAGGAGACCACTTCCTGTTGTAGATGGACAACCCAGAACTGGTTCTCAGTCAGACAGGAGACCACTTCCTGTTGTAGATGAACAACCCAGAACCGGTTCTCAGTCAGACAGGAGACCACTTCCTGTTGTAGATGAACAACCCAGAACTGTGTGAGTGGGTTCTCAGTCAGACAGGAGACCACTTCCTGTTGTAGATGAACCCAGAACTGTGTGAGTGGGTTCTCAGTCAGGCAGGAGACCACTTCCTGTTGTAGATGAACAACCCAGAACTGTGTGAGTGGGTTCTCAGTCAGTCAGGAGACCACTTCCTGTTGTAGATGAACAACCCAGAACTGTGTGAGTGGGTTCTCAGTCAGACAGGAGACCACTTCCTGTTGTAGATGAACCCACAACTGTGTGAGTGGGTTCTCAGTCAGACAGGAGACCACTTCCTGTTGTAGTTGGAACAACCCAGAACCGGTTCCCAGTCAGACAGAAGACCACTTCCTGTTGTAGATGAGCAACCCAGAACTGTGTGAGTGGGTTCTCAGTCAGGCAGGAGACCACTTCCTGTTGTAGATGAACAACCCAGAACTGTGTGAGTGTGTTCTCAGTCAGACAGGAGACCACTTCCTGTTGTAGATGGAACAACCCAGAACTGTGTGAGTGGGTTCTCAGTCAGACAGGAGACCACTTCCTGTTGTAGATGAACAACCCAGAACCGGTTCTCAGTCAGACAGGAGACCACTTCCTGTTGTAGATGAACAACCCAGAACTGTGTGAGTGGGTTCTCAGTCAGACAGGAGACCACTTCCTGTTGTAGATGAACAACCCAGAACTGTGTGAGTGGGTTCTCAGTCAGACAGGAGACCACTTCCTGTTGTAGATTAACCCAGAACTGTGTGAGTGGGTTTTCAGTCAGACAGGAGACCACTTCCTGTTGTAGATGAACAACCCAGAACTGTGTGAGTGTGTTCTCAGTCAGACAGGAGACCACTTCCTGTTGTAGATGAACAACCCAGAACTGTGTGAGTGGGTTCTCAGACAGGAGACCACTTCCTGTTGTAGATGAACCCAGAACTGTGTGAGTGGGTTCTCAGTCAGGCAGGAGACCACTTCCTGTTGTAGATGAACAACCCAGAACTGTGTGAGTGGGTTCTCAGTCAGGCAGGAGACCACTTCCTGTTGTAGATGAACAACCCAGAACCGGTTCTCAGTCAGACAGGAGACCACTTCCTGTTGTAGATAAACAACCCAGAACTGTGTGAGTGGGTTCTCAGTCAGACAGGAGACCACTTCCTGTTGTAGATGAACAACCCAGAACTGTGTGAGTGGGTTCTCAGTCAGACAGAAGACCACTTCCTGTTGTAGATGAACAACCCAGAACTGTGTGAGTGGGTTCTCAGTCAGACAGGAGACCACTTCCTGTTGTAGATGAACAACCCAGAACTGTGTGAGTGGGTTCTCAGTCAGACAGGAGACCACTTCCTGTTGTAGATGAACCCACAACTGTGTGAGTGGGTTCTCAGTCAGACAGGAGACCACTTCCTGTTGAAGATGGAACAACCCAGAACCGGTTCCCAGTCAGACAGAAGACCACTTCCTGTTGTAGATAAACAACCCAGAACTGTGTGAGTGGGTTCTCAGTCAGACAGGAGACCACTTCCTGTTGTAGATGAACAACCCAGAACTGTGTGAGTGGGTTCTCAGTCAGACAGAAGACCACTTCCTGTTGTAGATGAACAACCCAGAACTGTGTGAGTGGGTTCTCAGTCAGACAGGAGACCACTTCCTGTTGTAGATGAACAACCCAGAACTGTGTGAGTGGGTTCTCAGTCAGACAGGAGACCACTTCCTGTTGTAGATGAACCCACAACTGTGTGAGTGGGTTCTCAGTCAGACAGGAGACCACTTCCTGTTGAAGATGGAACAACCCAGAACCGGTTCCCAGTCAGACAGAAGACCACTTCCTGTTGTAGATGAGCAACCCAGAACTGTGTGAGTGGGTTCTCAGTCAGGCAGGAGACCACTTCCTGTTGTAGATGAACAACCCAGAACTGTGTGAGTGGGTTCTCAGTCAGTCAGGAGACCACTTCCTGTTGTAGATGAACAACCCAGAACTGTGTGAGTGGGTTCTCAGTTAGACAGGAGACCACTTCCTGTTGTAGATGAACCCACAACTGTGTGAGTGGGTTCTCAGTCAGACAGGAGACCACTTCCTGTTGTAGATGAACAACCCAGAACTGTGTGAGTGGGTTCTCAGTCAGGCAGGAGACCACTTCCTGTTGTAGATGAACAACCCAGAACCGGTTCTCAGTCAGACAGGAGACCACTTCCTGTTGTAGATGAACAACCCAGAACTGTGTGAGTGGGTTCTCAGTCAGACAGGAGACCACTTCCTGTTGTAGATGAACAACCCAGAACTGTGTGAGTGGGTTCTCAGTCAGACAGGAGACCACTTCCTGTTGTAGATGAACCCACAACTGTGTGAGTGGGTTCTCAGTCAGACAGGAGACCACTTCCTGTTGTAGATGGAACAACCCAGAACCGGTTCCCAGTCAGACAGAAGACCACTTCCTGTTGTAGATGAGCAACCCAGAACTGTGTGAGTGGGTTCTCAGTCAGGCAGGAGACCACTTCCTGTTGTAGATGGACAACCCAGAACTGGTTCTCAGTCAGACAGGAGACCACTTCCTGTTGTAGATGAACAACCCAGAACCGGTTCTCAGTCAGACAGGAGACCACTTCCTGTTGTAGATGAACAACCCAGAACTGTGTGAGTGGGTTCTCAGTCAGACAGGAGACCACTTCCTGTTGTAGATGAACCCAGAACTGTGTGAGTGGGTTCTCAGTCAGGCAGGAGACCACTTCCTGTTGTAGATGAACAACCCAGAACTGTGTGAGTGGGTTCTCAGTCAGTCAGGAGACCACTTCCTGTTGTAGATGAACAACCCAGAACTGTGTGAGTGGGTTCTCAGTCAGACAGGAGACCACTTCCTGTTGTAGATGAACCCACAACTGTGTGAGTGGGTTCTCAGTCAGACAGGAGACCACTTCCTGTTGTAGTTGGAACAACCCAGAACCGGTTCCCAGTCAGACAGAAGACCACTTCCTGTTGTAGATGAGCAACCCAGAACTGTGTGAGTGGGTTCTCAGTCAGGCAGGAGACCACTTCCTGTTGTAGATGAACAACCCAGAACTGTGTGAGTGTGTTCTCAGTCAGACAGGAGACCACTTCCTGTTGTAGATGGAACAACCCAGAACTGTGTGAGTGGGTTCTCAGTCAGACAGGAGACCACTTCCTGTTGTAGATGAACAACCCAGAACCGGTTCTCAGTCAGACAGGAGACCACTTCCTGTTGTAGATGAACAACCCAGAACTGTGTGAGTGGGTTCTCAGTCAGACAGGAGACCACTTCCTGTTGTAGATGAACAACCCAGAACTGTGTGAGTGGGTTCTCAGTCAGACAGGAGACCACTTCCTGTTGTAGATTAACCCAGAACTGTGTGAGTGGGTTTTCAGTCAGACAGGAGACCACTTCCTGTTGTAGATGAACAACCCAGAACTGTGTGAGTGTGTTCTCAGTCAGACAGGAGACCACTTCCTGTTGTAGATGAACAACCCAGAACTGTGTGAGTGGGTTCTCAGACAGGAGACCACTTCCTGTTGTAGATGAACCCAGAACTGTGTGAGTGGGTTCTCAGTCAGGCAGGAGACCACTTCCTGTTGTAGATGAACAACCCAGAACTGTGTGAGTGGGTTCTCAGTCAGGCAGGAGACCACTTCCTGTTGTAGATGAACAACCCAGAACCGGTTCTCAGTCAGACAGGAGACCACTTCCTGTTGTAGATAAACAACCCAGAACTGTGTGAGTGGGTTCTCAGTCAGACAGGAGACCACTTCCTGTTGTAGATGAACAACCCAGAACTGTGTGAGTGGGTTCTCAGTCAGACAGAAGACCACTTCCTGTTGTAGATGAACAACCCAGAACTGTGTGAGTGGGTTCTCAGTCAGACAGGAGACCACTTCCTGTTGTAGATGAACAACCCAGAACTGTGTGAGTGGGTTCTCAGTCAGGCAGGAGACCACTTCCTGTTGTAGATGAGCAACCCAGAACTGTGTGAGTGGGTTCTCAGTCAGGCAGGAGACCACTTCCTGTTGTAGATGGACAACCCAGAACTGGTTCTCAGTCAGACAGGAGACCACTTCCTGTTGTAGATGAACAACCCAGAACCGGTTCTCAGTCAGACAGGAGACCACTTCCTGTTGTAGATGAACAACCCAGAACTGTGTGAGTGGGTTCTCAGTCAGACAGGAGACCACTTCCTGTTGTAGATGAACCCAGAACTGTGTGAGTGGGTTCTCAGTCAGGCAGGAGACCACTTCCTGTTGTAGATGAACAACCCAGAACTGTGTGAGTGGGTTCTCAGTCAGTCAGGAGACCACTTCCTGTTGTAGATGAACAACCCAGAACTGTGTGAGTGGGTTCTCAGTCAGACAGGAGACCACTTCCTGTTGTAGATGAACCCACAACTGTGTGAGTGGGTTCTCAGTCAGACAGGAGACCACTTCCTGTTGTAGTTGGAACAACCCAGAACCGGTTCCCAGTCAGACAGAAGACCACTTCCTGTTGTAGATGAGCAACCCAGAACTGTGTGAGTGGGTTCTCAGTCAGGCAGGAGACCACTTCCTGTTGTAGATGAACAACCCAGAACTGTGTGAGTGTGTTCTCAGTCAGACAGGAGACCACTTCCTGTTGTAGATGGAACAACCCAGAACTGTGTGAGTGGGTTCTCAGTCAGACAGGAGACCACTTCCTGTTGTAGATGAACAACCCAGAACCGGTTCTCAGTCAGACAGGAGACCACTTCCTGTTGTAGATGAACAACCCAGAACTGTGTGAGTGGGTTCTCAGTCAGACAGGAGACCACTTCCTGTTGTAGATGAACAACCCAGAACTGTGTGAGTGGGTTCTCAGTCAGACAGGAGACCACTTCCTGTTGTAGATTAACCCAGAACTGTGTGAGTGGGTTTTCAGTCAGACAGGAGACCACTTCCTGTTGTAGATGAACAACCCAGAACTGTGTGAGTGTGTTCTCAGTCAGACAGGAGACCACTTCCTGTTGTAGATGAACAACCCAGAACTGTGTGAGTGGGTTCTCAGACAGGAGACCACTTCCTGTTGTAGATGAACCCAGAACTGTGTGAGTGGGTTCTCAGTCAGGCAGGAGACCACTTCCTGTTGTAGATGAACAACCCAGAACTGTGTGAGTGGGTTCTCAGTCAGGCAGGAGACCACTTCCTGTTGTAGATGAACAACCCAGAACCGGTTCTCAGTCAGACAGGAGACCACTTCCTGTTGTAGATAAACAACCCAGAACTGTGTGAGTGGGTTCTCAGTCAGACAGGAGACCACTTCCTGTTGTAGATGAACAACCCAGAACTGTGTGAGTGGGTTCTCAGTCAGACAGAAGACCACTTCCTGTTGTAGATGAACAACCCAGAACTGTGTGAGTGGGTTCTCAGTCAGACAGGAGACCACTTCCTGTTGTAGATGAACAACCCAGAACTGTGTGAGTGGGTTCTCAGTCAGACAGGAGACCACTTCCTGTTGTAGATGAACCCACAACTGTGTGAGTGGGTTCTCAGTCAGACAGGAGACCACTTCCTGTTGAAGATGGAACAACCCAGAACCGGTTCCCAGTCAGACAGAAGACCACTTCCTGTTGTAGATAAACAACCCAGAACTGTGTGAGTGGGTTCTCAGTCAGACAGGAGACCACTTCCTGTTGTAGATGAACAACCCAGAACTGTGTGAGTGGGTTCTCAGTCAGACAGAAGACCACTTCCTGTTGTAGATGAACAACCCAGAACTGTGTGAGTGGGTTCTCAGTCAGACAGGAGACCACTTCCTGTTGTAGATGAACAACCCAGAACTGTGTGAGTGGGTTCTCAGTCAGACAGGAGACCACTTCCTGTTGTAGATGAACCCACAACTGTGTGAGTGGGTTCTCAGTCAGACAGGAGACCACTTCCTGTTGAAGATGGAACAACCCAGAACCGGTTCCCAGTCAGACAGAAGACCACTTCCTGTTGTAGATGAGCAACCCAGAACTGTGTGAGTGGGTTCTCAGTCAGGCAGGAGACCACTTCCTGTTGTAGATGAACAACCCAGAACTGTGTGAGTGGGTTCTCAGTCAGTCAGGAGACCACTTCCTGTTGTAGATGAACAACCCAGAACTGTGTGAGTGGGTTCTCAGTTAGACAGGAGACCACTTCCTGTTGTAGATGAACCCACAACTGTGTGAGTGGGTTCTCAGTCAGACAGGAGACCACTTCCTGTTGTAGATGAACAACCCAGAACTGTGTGAGTGGGTTCTCAGTCAGGCAGGAGACCACTTCCTGTTGTAGATGAACAACCCAGAACCGGTTCTCAGTCAGACAGGAGACCACTTCCTGTTGTAGATGAACAACCCAGAACTGTGTGAGTGTGTTCTCAGTCAGACAGGAGACCACTTCCTGTTGTAGATGGACAACCCAGAACTGGTTCTCAGTCAGACAGGAGACCACTTCCTGTTGTAGATGAACAACCCAGAACCGGTTCTCAGTCAGACAGGAGACCACTTCCTGTTGTAGATGAACAACCCAGAACTGTGTGAGTGGGTTCTCAGTCAGACAGGAGACCACTTCCTGTTGTAGATGAACAACCCAGAACTGTGTGAGTGGGTTCTCAGTCAGACAGGAGACCACTTCCTGTTGTAGATGAACCCAGAACTGTGTGAGTGGGTTCTCAGTCAGGCAGGAGACCACTTCCTGTTGTAGATGAACAACCCAGAACTGTGTGAGTGGGTTCTCAGTCAGACAGGAGACCACTTCCTGTTGTAGATGGACAACCCAGAACTGGTTCTCAGTCAGACAGGAGACCACTTCCTGTTGTAGATGAACAACCCAGAACCGGTTCTCAGTCAGACAGGAGACCACTTCCTGTTGTAGATGAACAACCCAGAACTGTGTGAGTGGGTTCTCAGTCAGACAGGAGACCACTTCCTGTTGTAGATGAACAACCCAGAACTGTGTGAGTGGGTTCTCAGTCAGACAGGAGACCACTTCCTGTTGTAGATGAACCCAGAACTGTGTGAGTGGGTTCTCAGTCAGGCAGGAGACCACTTCCTGTTGTAGATGAACAACCCAGAACTGTGTGAGTGTGTTCTCAGTCAGACAAGAGACCACTTCCTGTTGTAGATTAACAACCCAGAACTTTGTGAGTGTGTTCTCAGTCAGTCAGGAGACCACTTCCTGTTGTAGATGAACAACCCAGAACTGTGTGAGTGGGTTCTCAGTCAGGCAGGAGACCACTTCCTGTTGTAGATGAACAACCCAGAACTGTGTGAGTGTGTTCTCAGTAAGACAGGAGACCACTTCCTGTTGTAGATGGACAACCCAGAACTGGTTCTCAGTCAGACAGGAGACCACTTCCTGTTGTAGATGAACAACCCAGAACCGGTTCTCAGTCAGACAGGAGACCACTTCCTGTTGTAGATGAACAACCCAGAACTGTGTGAGTGGGTTCTCAGTCAGACAGGAGACCACTTCCTGTTGTAGATGAACCCAGAACTGTGTGAGTGGGTTCTCAGTCAGGCAGGAGACCACTTCCTGTTGTAGATGAACAACCCAGAACTGTGTGAGTGGGTTCTCAGTCAGACAGGAGACCACTTCCTGTTGTAGATGAACAACCCAGAACTGTGTGAGTGGGTTCTCAGTCAGACAGGAGACCACTTCCTGTTGTAGATGAACCCAGAACTGTGTGAGTGGGTTCTCAGTCAGGCAGGAGACCACTTCCTGTTGTAGATGAACAACCCAGAACTGTGTGAGTGGGTTCTCAGTCAGACAGGAGACCACTTCCTGTTGTAGATGAACAACCCAGAACTGTGTGAGTGTGTTCTCAGTCAGACAGGAGACCACTTCCTGTTGTAGATTAACAACCCAGAACTGTGTGAGTGTGTTCTCAGTCAGTCAGGAGACCACTTCCTGTTGTAGATGAACAACCCAGAACTGTGTGAGTGGGTTCTCAGTCAGACAGGAGACCACTTCCTGTTGTAGATGAACAACCCAGAACTGTGTGAGTGGGTTCTCAGTCAGACAGGAGACAACTTCCTGTTGTAGATGAACAACCCAGAACTGTGTGAGTGGGTTCTCAGTCAGGCAGGAGACCACTTCCTGTTGTAGATGAACAACCCAGAACTGTGTGAGTGTGTTCTCAGTAAGACAGGAGACCACTTCCTGTTGTAGATGGACAACCCAGAACTGGTTCTCAGTCAGACAGGAGACCACTTCCTGTTGTAGATGAACAACCCAGAACCGGTTCTCAGTCAGACAGGAGACCACTTCCTGTTGTAGATGAACAACCCAGAACTGTGTGAGTGGGTTCTCAGTCAGACAGGAGACCACTTCCTGTTGTAGATGAACCCAGAACTGTGTGAGTGGGTTCTCAGTCAGGCAGGAGACCACTTCCTGTTGTAGATGAACAACCCAGAACTGTGTGAGTGGGTTCTCAGTCAGACAGGAGACCACTTCCTGTTGTAGATGAACAACCCAGAACTGTGTGAGTGTGTTCTCAGTCAGACAAGAGACCACTTCCTGTTGTAGATTAACAACCCAGAACTGTGTGAGTGTGTTCTCAGTCAGTCAGGAGACCACTTCCTGTTGTAGATGAACAACCCAGAACTGTGTGAGTGGGTTCTCAGTCAGACAGGAGACCACTTCCTGTTGTAGATGAACAACCCAGAACTGTGTGAGTGGGTTCTCAGTCAGGCAGGATACCACTTCCTGTTGTAGATGAACAACCCAGAACTGTGTGAGTGGGTTCTCAGTCAGACAGGAGACCACTTCCTGTTGTAGATGAACAACCCAGAACTGTGTGAGTGTGTTCTCAGTAAGACAGGAGACCACTTCCTGTTGTAGATGGACAAGCCAGAACTGGTTCTCAGTCAGACAGGAGACCACTTCCTGTTGTAGATGAACAACCCAGAACCGGTTCTCAGTCAGACAGGAGACCACTTCCTGTTGTAGATGAACAACCCAGAACTGTGTGAGTGGGTTCTCAGTCAGACAGGAGACCACTTCCTGTTGTAGATGAACCCAGAACTGTGTGAGTGGGTTCTCAGTCAGGCAGGAGACCACTTCCTGTTGTAGATGAACAACCCAGAACTGTGTGAGTGGGTTCTCAGTCAGACAGGAGACCACTTCCTGTTGTAGATTAACAACCCAGAACTGTGTGAGTGTGTTCTCAGTCAGACAGGAGACCACTTCCTGTTGTAGATGAACAACCCAGAACCGGTTCTCAGTCAGACAGGAGACCACTTCCTGTTGTAGATGAACAACCCAGAACTGTGTGAGTGTGTTCTCAGTCAGACAGGAGACCACTTCCTGTTGTAGATGAACAACCCAGAACTGTGTGAGTGGGTTCTCAGTCAGACAGGAGACCACTTCCTGTTGTAGATGAACCCAGAACTGTGTGAGTGGGTTCTCAGTCAGGCAGGAGACCACTTCCTGTTGTAGATGAACAACCCAGAACTGTGTGAGTGGGTTCTCAGTCAGACAGGAGACCACTTCCTGTTGTAGATGAACAACCCAGAACTGTGTGAGTGTGTTCTCAGTCAGACAGGAGACCACTTCCTGTTGTAGATTAACAACCCAGAACTGTGTGAGTGTGTTCTCAGTCAGTCAGGAGACCACTTCCTGTTGTAGATGAACAACCCAGAACTGTGTGAGTGGGTTCTCAGTCAGACAGGAGACCACTTCCTGTTGTAGATGAACAACCCAGAACTGTGTGAGTGGGTTCTCAGTCAGACAGGAGACCACTTCCTGTTGTAGATGAACAACCCAGAACTGTGTGAGTGGGTTCTCAGTCAGGCAGGAGACCACTTCCTGTTGTAGATGAACAACCCAGAACTGTGTGAGTGTGTTCTCAGTAAGACAGGAGACCACTTCCTGTTGTAGATGGACAACCCAGAACTGGTTCTCAGTCAGACAGGAGACCACTTCCTGTTGTAGATGAACAACCCAGAACCGGTTCTCAGTCAGACAGGAGACCACTTCCTGTTGTAGATGAACCCAGAACTGTGTGAGTGGGTTCTCAGTCAGGCAGGAGACCACTTCCTGTTGTAGATGAACAACCCAGAACTGTGTGAGTGGGTTCTCAGTCAGACAGGAGACCACTTCCTGTTGTAGATGAACCCAGAACTGTGTGAGTGGGTTCTCAGTCAGGCAGGAGACCACTTCCTGTTGTAGATGAACAACCCAGAACTGTGTGAGTGGGTTCTCAGTCAGACAGGAGACCACTTCCTGTTGTAGATGAACAACCCAGAACTGTGTGAGTGTGTTCTCAGTCAGACAGGAGAACACTTCCTGTTGTAGATTAACAACCCAGAACTGTGTGAGTGTGTTCTCAGTCAGTCAGGAGACCACTTCCTGTTGTAGATGAACAACCCAGAACTGTGTGAGTGGGTTCTCAGTCAGACAGGAGACCACTTCCTGTTGTAGATGAACAACCCAGAACTGTGTGAGTGGGTTCTCAGTCAGACAGGAGACCACTTCCTGTTGTAGATGAACAACCCAGAACTGTGTGAGTGGGTTCTCAGTCAGGCAGGAGACCACTTCCTGTTGTAGATGAACAACCCAGAACCGGTTCTCAGTCAGACAGGAGACCACTTCCTGTTGTAGATTAACAACCCAGAACTGTGTGAGTGGGTTCTCAGTCAGGCAGGAGACCACTTCCTGTTGTAGATGAACAACCCAGAACTGTGTGAGTGGGTTCTCAGTCAGTCAGGAGACCACTTCCTGTTGTAGATGAACAACCCAGAACTGTGTGAGTGGGTTCTCAGTCAGACAGGAGACCACTTCCTGTTGTAGATGAACAACCCAGAACCGGTTCTCAGTCAGACAGGAGACCACTTCCTGTTGTAGATGAACAACCCAGAACTGTGTGAGTGTGTTCTCAGTCAGACAGGAGACCACTTCCTGTTGTAGATGGACAACCCAGAACTGGTTCTCAGTCAGACAGGAGACCACTTCCTGTTGTAGATGAACAACCCAGAACTGTGTGAGTGGGTTCTCAGTCAGACAGGAGACCACTTCCTGTTGTAGATGAACAACCCAGAACTGTGTGAGTGTGTTCTCAGTCAGACAGGAGACCACTTCCTGTTGTAGATGGACAACCCAGAACCGGTTCTCAGTCAGACAGGAGACCACTTCCTGTTGTAGATGAACAACCCAGAACTGTGTGAGTGTGTTCTCAGTCAGACAGGAGACCACTTCCTGTTGTAGATGGACAACCCAGAACTGGTTCTCAGTCAGACAGGAGACCACTTCCTGTTGTAGATGAACAACCCAGAACTGTGTGAGTGGGTTCTCAGTCAGACAGGAGACCACTTCCTGTTGTAGATGAACAACCCAGAACTGTGTGAGTGGGTTCTCAGTCAGACAGGAGACCACTTCCTGTTGTAGATGAACAACCCAGAACTGTGTGAGTGGGTTCTCAGTCAGACAGGAGACCACTTCCTGTTGTAGATGAACCCAGAACTGTGTGAGTGGGTTCTCAGTCAGGCAGGAGACCACTTCCTGTTGTAGATGAACAACCCAGAACTGTGTGAGTGGGTTCTCAGTCAGACAGGAGACCACTTCCTGTTGTAGATGAACAACCCAGAACTGTGTGAGTGTGTTCTCAGTCAGACAGGAGACCACTTCCTGTTGTAGATTAACAACCCAGAACTGTGTGAGTGTGTTCTCAGTCAGTCAGGAGACCACTTCCTGTTGTAGATGAACAACCCAGAACTGTGTGAGTGGGTTCTCAGTCAGACAGGAGACCACTTCCTGTTGTAGATGAACAACCCAGAACTGTGTGAGTGGGTTCTCAGTCAGACAGGAGACCACTTCCTGTTGTAGATGAACAACCCAGAACTGTGTGAGTGGGTTCTCAGTCAGGCAGGAGACCACTTCCTGTTGTAGATGAACAACCCAGAACTGTGTGAGTGTGTTCTCAGTAAGACAGGAGACCACTTCCTGTTGTAGATGGACAACCCAGAACTGGTTCTCAGTCAGACAGGAGACCACTTCCTGTTGTAGATGAACAACCCAGAACCGGTTCTCAGTCAGACAGGAGACCACTTCCTGTTGTAGATGAACAACCCAGAACTGTGTGAGTGGGTTCTCAGTCAGACAGGAGACCACTTCCTGTTGTAGATGAACCCAGAACTGTGTGAGTGGGTTCTCAGTCAGGCAGGAGACCACTTCCTGTTGTAGATGAACAACCCAGAACTGTGTGAGTGGGTTCTCAGTCAGACAGGAGACCACTTCCTGTTGTAGATGAACAACCCAGAACTGTGTGAGTGGGTTCTCAGTCAGACAGGAGACCACTTCCTGTTGTAGATGAACCCAGAACTGTGTGAGTGGGTTCTCAGTCAGGCAGGAGACCACTTCCTGTTGTAGATGAACAACCCAGAACTGTGTGAGTGGGTTCTCAGTCAGACAGGAGACCACTTCCTGTTGTAGATGAACAACCCAGAACTGTGTGAGTGTGTTCTCAGTCAGACAGGAGACCACTTCCTGTTGTAGATTAACAACCCAGAACTGTGTGAGTGTGTTCTCAGTCAGTCAGGAGACCACTTCCTGTTGTAGATGAACAACCCAGAACTGTGTGAGTGGGTTCTCAGTCAGACAGGAGACCACTTCCTGTTGTAGATGAACAACCCAGAACTGTGTGAGTGGGTTCTCAGTCAGGCAGGAGACCACTTCCTGTTGTAGATGAACAACCCAGAACTGTGTGAGTGTGTTCTCAGTAAGACAGGAGACCACTTCCTGTTGTAGATGAACAACCCAGAACCGGTTCTCAGTCAGACAGGAGACCACTTCCTGTTGTAGATGAACAACCCAGAACTGTGTGAGTGGGTTCTCAGTCAGACAGGAGACCACTTCCTGTTGTAGATGAACCCAGAACTGTGTGAGTGGGTTCTCAGTCAGGCAGGAGACCACTTCCTGTTGTAGATGAACAACCCAGAACTGTGTGAGTGGGTTCTCAGTCAGACAGGAGACCACTTCCTGTTGTAGATGAACAACCCAGAACTGTGTGAGTGTGTTCTCAGTCAGACAGGAGACCACTTCCTGTTGTAGATTAACAACCCAGAACTGTGTGAGTGTGTTCTCAGTCAGTCAGGAGACCACTTCCTGTTGTAGATGAACAACCCAGAACTGTGTGAGTGGGTTCTCAGTCAGACAGGAGACCACTTCCTGTTGTAGATGAACCCAGAACTGTGTGAGTGGGTTCTCAGTCAGGCAGGAGACCACTTCCTGTTGTAGATGAACAACCCAGAACTGTGTGAGTGGGTTCTCAGTCAGGCAGGAGACCACTTCCTGTTGTAGATGAACAACCCAGAACCGGTTCTCAGTCAGACAGGAGACCACTTCCTGTTGTAGATTAACAACCCAGAACTGTGTGAGTGTGTTCTCAGTCAGACAGGAGACCACTTCCTGTTGTAGATGGACAACCCAGAACTGGTTCTGTCAGACAGGAGACCACTTCCTGTTGTAGATGAACAACCCAGAACCGGTTCTCAGTCAGACAGGAGACCACTTCCTGTTGTAGATGAACAACCCAGAACTGTGTGAGTGGGTTCTCAGTCAGGCAGGAGACCACTTCCTGTTGTAGATGAACAACCCAGAACTGTGTGAGTGGGTTCTCAGTTAGACAGGAGACCACTTCCTGTTGTAGATGAATAACCCAGAACTGTGTGAGTGGGTTCTCAGTCAGGCAGGAGACCACTTCCTGTTGTAGATGAACAACCCAGAACTGTGTGAGTGTGTTCTCAGTCAGACAGGAGACCACTTCCTGTTGTAGATGAACAACCCAGAACTGTGTGAGTGTGTTCTCAGTCAGGCAGGAGACCACTTCCTGTTGTAGATGAACAACCCAGAACTGTGTGAGTGGGTTCTCAGTCAGACAGGAGACCACTTCCTGTTGTAGATGAACAACCCAGAACTGTGTGTTTTTACCTCAAAAAGCATCTTGCTTCAATCAGTTTATTCCAGTTCAGAATAACAATTATTATTGTATTTTAACAGCAACAGGTCCAACCTAGACTAGATTTCTACAGTAATTTCTACAGTAAGATGTACAGTAAACCTGATCAGTTTTCATCTGTACTGTTACTAAGGGTTGAACTATCAGTAGCCAGCTGGCTTTGGTGAATGTTAACTATTAGCTGTGTCCAAGACCAGGGGATTGTTAGAAAGAGGAACTCACATCTACTACTGAGAGAGTTAGTTACTCTCTGATCATCACCTGTTATAAAATGACAACAAGGCCTTGTTAGTTGACTGACTGATCCACAGTCGAAGCCCAGTTTCCTGAAGCATCCTGTCCTGAAATAACTCTCTGGGTTTCCCATCATGCTGTGGATGTTTGATCAGGACGTGTCGTTTTATTAAATGTGTTCGTTATCAGAGACTCATTACTAAGGGTGGTTTACACGAGTCCATTTGATGAGAACTTGCGGTTAACACGAGTCCATTTGATCAGAACTTGCGGTTAACACGAGTCCATTTGATCAGAACTTGCGGTTAACACGAGTCCATTTGATCAGAACTTGCGGTTAACACGAGTCCATTTGATCAGAACTTGCGGTTAACACGAGTCCATTCGATCAGAACTTGTGGTTAACACGAGTCCATTCGATGAGAACTTGTGGTTAACACGAGTCCATTTGATCAGAACTTGTGGTTAACACGAGTCCATTTGATCAGAACTTGTGGTTAACACGAGTCCATTCGATCAGAACTTGTGGTTAACACGAGTCCATTCGATGAGAACTTGCGGTTAACACGAGTCCATTTGATCAGAACTTGTGGTTAACACGAGTCCATTTGATCAGAACTTGTGGTTAACACGAGTCCATTTGATCAGAACTTGTGGTTAACACGAGTCCATTTGATCAGAACTTGCGGTTAACACGAGTCCATTTGATTACCGCGGTGAGTGATGGCGAGTGAGAATAACAAGTCGGTAACGGACAGCGCTGCGTCGTGTGTTGCGGAATGAGCTTCAACAAAACTGCAGGAAAATGATCCGGTAAAACCGTGAAGTTCACCGGCAACTCCCACATGAGCAGCTGCCAAACTGAAGAGAGACCGCTGCTTAAATCAGAGAGCGCAGATGCACTTGAACAAATCAATTCCAGTAATTAATGAAATAATTATAACATTTACTCTGACCCATAGTTTAAAGAAAGGCTGGTATAGACTACATTATCATTCAATGGTTTCATTTGCGTCCTCTGTAAACGCCGTCACGGCCGTGTGTTTGTTGCTGAAGATCATTATTAACAGATATTAAAAGACTAACTAAATAACTAAATTCTTCTGGCGCGGAGCGCAGACCATGACGTAACAGTTTGAACCCGACGCATTGCGCAATAGTTGGCCGTGTCGTCAAACAGTTCCATGTGTCGTAAAGTGATTCGTTCGGTGTCTTGTCTGTTTGCGACGCTTTAATCTCTCCGTAACAGAAAAAAAACAGCAATTCCCAGGCTAAAACCAACTCAGAACTGTGCAGCGGTCCTGTTAATTCAATCACAGATCAATGAGAGGTTTAGTTATAATGCCTGTATGAAAACATCTCCCTAACCACATATCACCATGGTTAATGCAGGCACTATTCTCCCTATTATAATTCACTAATCTTCCGACATTACCATGGCTTGAAGAACTGAATGTGGTAATTTTTAGATTGAATCAAACCACCGTTTCCTTTAATTAATGCGTAAAGGATGTTTTTTTATTCATACATTTATTCAGAGAACACAAGGCAGCCACACCTGCAGAGCGCGTTACGTGACTTAATAAAGGCACGTCTGAATACGAAGTGCGTAGGAAAGGCATAAATATTATTTATTTAACAAGACATGTCAGTTATTAAGAACAAATTCTTCTTTATAATGACGGCCAAACCCGGACGATGCTGGGCCAATTGTGCGCCGCCTTATGGGGACTCCCATTCACGGCCGGATACGATGCAGCCTGGATTCGAACCAAGTGACGCCTCTTGCACTGAGATGCAGTGTCTCAGACCACTGCGCCACTCCGGAGCCCATGTGCATTCAGAAAGTATTCAGACCCCTTGACTTTTTCCACATTTTGTTACATTACAGCCTTACTCTAAAATAGATTTAAAAAATGTTAATCGGCAATCTACACACAATAACCCCATAATGACAATGCGAAAACAGGTTTTTATACATTTTATTACAAATAAAAAACAGAAATACCTTTTTAATAAACACTACCAGTCAAAAGTTGACACACCTACTCATTCAAGGGTTTTTCTTTATTTTTACTATTTTCTACATTGTAGAATAATAGTGAAGACATCAACACTATGAAATAACACATATGGAATCATGTAGTAACCAAAAAATATATACATACAATTCTTCAAAGTAGCCACCCTTTGCCTTGATGGCAGCTTTGCACACTCTTGGCATTCTCTCAACCAGCTTCACGAGGTAGTCAACTGGAATGGTAGTCACTTCAATTAACAGGTGTGTCTTGTTAAATGTTAATTTGTGGAAGTTCTTTCCTTAATGCGTTTGAGCCAATCATTAGTGTTGTGATAAGGTAGGAGGGTTATACAGAAGATAGCCCTATCTGGTAAAAGACCAAGTCCATATTATGGCAAGAACAGCTCAAATAAGCAAAGAGAAACAACAGTCCATCATTACTTTACGACATGAAGGTCAGTCCATCCGGAAAATTTCAAGAACTTTGAAACCCTGAAATGCGTAGGTGTGTCAAGACTTTTGACTGGTACAATAAGTATTCAGACCCTTTGCTATGAGACTCAAAATGGAGCTCAGGTGCATCCTGTTTCCATTAATCATTCTTGAGATGTTTCTACAACTTGATTGGAGTCCACCTGTGGTAAATTCAATTGGACATGATTTGGAAAGGCACACACCTGTCTATATAAGGTCCCACAGTTGACAGTGCATGTCAGAGCAAAAACCAAGCCATGAGGTCGACGGAATTGTCTGTAGAGCTGAGAGACAGGATTGTGTCGAGGCATAGATCTGGGGAAGGTTACCAAAAAATGTATCCAGCATTGAAGGTCCCCAAGAACACAGTGGCCTCCATCATTCTTAAATGGAAGAAGTTTGAAACCACCAAGACTCTTCCTAGAGCTGGCCACCTAGGCAAACTGAGCAATCGGGGAAGAAGGGCCTTGGTCAGGGAGGTGACCAAGAACCCGATGGTCACTCTGACAGAGCTCCAGAGTTGATGGAAACCTGCTCCAGAGCGCTCAGGACCTCACACTGGGGCGAATGTTCACCAATAGGACAATGACCCACAGCCAATCTCTGCGTGAGCTTGAGAGGCTCTGCAGAGAAGAATGGGAGAAACTCCCCAAATCCAGGTGTGCCAAGCTTGTAGCTTCATACCCAAGAAGACTCAACGCTGTAATCACTGCCAAAGGGGCTTCAACAAAGTACTGAGTCAAGGGTCTGAATACTTATGGAAATGTTATTTCAGTTTTTTTTTTTTTTTTATAGATTTGCAAAATTGTCTAAACCTGTTTTTGCTTTGTCATTATGGGGTATTGTGTATAGATTGATGAGGGAAAACGATTTAATACATTTTAGAATAAGGCTGTAACGTAACAAAATGTTGGAAAAGTCAAGGGGTCTGAATACTTTCCGAATGCACTGCATGTAGGCAAGGCATGAATACCTAAGACATTATCGGGCCCTTTGTATTTCTTAAACAGCCACTACAAGTTGAAGCTAACTAAAGCCATCACTTGGTCAACATCTAATAGGAGGGATGAGGGACGTATGCAATGCCGTTTAAAAACGAGCAAATCACCTTAAAGTAATGTCAACCAAATAATTAAATACATTTGAATCAACTCAAATAAATTATATTATTAGGTTTGACATTACTAAAAAGGTGTCTGTTTAAAGAAAAACACACCATGGATCCCAGTTTCTCCTGGTCCGTAGACTACCTTCAGGGTGAGGAACCATCTAACATCAGGTTGTAAAATCCCAGTTTCTCCTGGCCCGTAGACTACCTTCAGGGTGAGGAACCATCTAACATCAGGTTGTAAAATCCCAGTTTCTCCTGGCCCGTAGACTACCGTCAGGGTGAGGAACCATCTAACATCAGGTTGTAAAATCCCAGTTTCTCCTGGCCCGTAGACTACCTTCAGGATGAGGAACCATCTAACATCAGGTTGTAAAATCCCAGTTTCTCCTGGCCCGTAGACTACCTTCAGGATGAGGAACCATCTAACATCAGGTTGTAAAATCCCAGTTTCTCCTGGCCCGTAGACTACCTTCAGGATGAGGAACCATCTAACATCAGGTTGTAAAATCCCAGTTTCTCCTGGCCCGTAGACTACCTTCAGGATGAGGAACCATCTAACATCAGGTTGTAAAATCCCAGTTTCTCCTGGTCCGTAGACTACCTTCAGGGTGAGGAACCATCTAACATCAGGTTGTAAAATCCCAGTTTCTCCTGGCCCGTAGACTACCTTCAGGATGAGGAACCATCTAACATCAGGTTGTAAAATCCCAGTTTCTCCTGGCCCGTAGACTACCTTCAGGATGAGGAACCATCTAACATCAGGTTGTAAAATCCCAGTTTCTCCTGGTCCGTAGACTACCTTCAGGATGAGGAACCATCTAACATCAGGTTGTAAAATCCCAGTTTCTCCTGGCCCGTAGACTACCGTCAGGGTGAGGAACCATCTAACATCAGGTTGTAAAATCCCAGTTTCTCCTGGCCCGTAGACTACCTTCAGGATGAGGAACCATCTAACATCAGGTTATAAAATCCCAGTTTCTCCTGGTCCGTAGACTACCTTCAGGGTGAGGAACCATCTAACATCAGGATGAGGAACCATCTAACATCAGGTTGTAAAATCCCAGTTTCTCCTGGCTCGTAGACTACCTTCAGGGTGAGGAACCATCTAACATCAGGTTGTAAAATCCCAGTTTCTCCTGGTCCGTAGACTACCTTCAGGGTGAGGAACCATCTAACATCAGGTTGTAAAATCCCAGTTTCTCCTGGCCCGTAGACTACCTTCAGGATGAGGAACCATCTAACATCAGGTTGTAAAATCCCAGTTTCTCCTGGCCCGTAGACTACCTTCAGGATGAGGAACCATCTAACATCAGGTTGTAAAATCCCAGTTTCTCCTGGCCCGTAGACTACCTTCAGGATGAGGAACCATCTAACATCAGGTTGTAAAATCCCAGTTTCTCCTGGCCCGTAGACTACCTTCAGGATGAGGAACCATCTAACATCAGGTTGTAAAATCCCAGTTTCTCCTGGTCCGTAGACTACCTTCAGGGTGAGGAACCATCTAACATCAGGATGAGGAACCATCTAACATCAGGTTGTAAAATCCCAGTTTCTCCTGGCTCGTAGACCACCGTCAGGGCGTCAAGGAGACAGACATGAAGCCACCAGACCTCCAGGGCCACGTTCAGTAACCAGACACCCGACAGGCACCCGACAGACAAACACCAAGCCAGCCAGACAGACAGACAGACACCAGAGACAGACAGACACCAGACAGACATGAAGCCACCAGACCACGTTCAGTAACCAGACAGACATGAAGCCACCAGACCACGTTCAGTAACCAGACAGACAGGCACCAGACAGACATGAAGCCACCAGACCACGTTCAGTAACCAGACAGACAGGCACCAGACAGACATGAAGCCACCAGACCACGTTCAGTAACCAGACAGACAGGCACCAGACAGACATGAAGCCACCAGACCACGTTCAGTAACCAGACAAACAGGCACCAGACAGACATGAAGCCACCAGACCACGTTCAGTAACCAGACAGACAGGCACCAGACAGACATGAAGCCACCAGACCACGTTCAGGCACCAGACAGACAGACACCAGACAGACATGAAGCCACCAGACCACGTTCAGTAACCAGACAGACAGACACCAGACAGACATGAAGCCACCAGACCACGTTCAGGCACCAGACAGACAGACACCAGACAGACATGAAGCCACCAGACCACGTTCAGGCACCAGACAGACAGGCACCAGACAGACATGAAGCCACCAGACCACGTTCAGTAACCAGACAGACAGGCACCAGACAGACATGAAGCCACCAGACCACGTTCAGGCACCAGACAGACAGGCACCAGACAGACAGGCACCAGACAGACAGACAGATGTTTAAGAGTAAATACTTTATTAACATTCTCCTTCAGCACCACAAGAGGATCAGAACTCTACAGGAAATAGAGACTCCTGGTTCCCATGGCTACGAGTGGTTAGTTAGTGAGAGAGGCGGAGACAGACCCTCCTCTCTGCTCTGCTACAGTCCTTAATGAGGGTCCCTTTAACACAGAGGTCCCCTGCCCAAACCACAGAATACTGCTTAGCGTTAACTATGGTGACAGGTTCTACGTTCTCTCATCGTTTGGTAGAACCTGTCTCGTCTCCTCTGGGTCCCAACCTAAATATATTTTACACTGTAAAAGTTTTTAAAAAAAGGTTCAAATAATTGTTGACTTGTGATAGGGTCCTCCTCTGTTACCCAGAACACACTGCTTCAACCAGACAGCATCCCAACAGTCTAAAGCAGCTCGTCTTCTCCTCCTTCTGATCTGAAGGACCTGGTCACCTGAAACCTAATTCCCTCATCATATATTCTTTATACCGGTTTTCACTTGTCCTGTGTTTTTCTGTGCAGACGAAGGAGAGGTGAGGCGACGAGAGGAAGAGAAGGGAGGAAGCATCTTCAGACTATTGAGATTCAGCCGGCCTGAACTCCCTCCATTATTTAAACAATTCAGTTAGCACTCTTGACAGATAGCATTTAGCTAACCGTTAGCTCTAGACAGACAGTTAGCTAACCGTTAGCTCTAGACAGATAGCAGTTAGCTAACCGTTAGCTCTTGACAGATAGCAGTTAGCTAACCGTTAGCCCTAGACAGATAGCAGTTAGCTAACCGTTAGCCCTAGACAGACCGTTAGCTAACCGTTAGCTCTAGACAGTTAGCTAACCGTTAGCTCTAGACAGTTAGCAGTTAGCTAACCGTTAGCTCTAGACAGTTAGCATTTAGCTAACCGTTAGCCCTAGACAGACAGTTAGCTAACCGTTAGCTCTAGAGAGTTAGCAGTTAGCTAACCGTTAGCTCTAGACAGTTAGCAGTTAGCTAACTGTTAGCTCTAGACAGTTAGCATTTAACTAACCATTAGCCCTAGACAGACAGTTAGCTAACCGTTAGCTCTAGACAGACCGTTAGCTAACCGTTAGCTACAGACAGTTAGCTTAGCGCTCCAGACTACCTAGAATATAAAATAGCATTTATCAGACGTATAGAAAACATAGTGTATCTATGGCAACATCATCAACAGAAAAGCCTTCATGGTTAGTTCCTTCATGTTAATAACATGTAATACTGGGGAAAGGTAATACTGATTACTTCACTGTGTTAGGCATCGCTCTACTCAACTTTAAGTTATACCTTCAGCCCTCCATGTTCACAGTTGAAGGGATGAGAGATGGAGGGAGGGATAGAGGGATGGAGGGGGGGTGGAGGAGGGATGGAGAGAGGGATGGAGAGATGAAGGGAAGGAGAGAGGGATAGAGGGAGTAAGAGGACAACGCAGAACACTGAAGCACTAGCCAGGTCCCAACGTGTTGACCAGGTGTAGTGTGTGTTAGTGGTTAGATAACAGTCCATCCCAACGTGTTGACCAGGTGTAGTGGGTGTTAGAGTCCATCATGAAGTTCTTCAGTCCTTTCCTCAGTCGCTGAAGTGGTCACATCGTCAGTCCAACAACCCCCGGACTGGGAGGCCGTGATGGGGGGGAGGAGGAGGAGGAGTGGCAGGTAGCATCACATGGTCAGTCCAACAACCCCAGGACTGGGAGGCCGTGATGGGGGGGAGGAGAGGAGGAGGAGGAGTGGCAGGTAGCATCACATGGTCAGTCCAACAACCCCAGGACTGGGAGGCCGTGATGGGGGGAGGAGAGGAGGAAGGAGGAGTGGCAGGTAGCATCACATGGTCAGTCCAACAACCCCAGGACTGGGAGGCCGTGATGGGGGGGGCAGGAGAGGAGGAGGAGGAGGAGTGGCAGGTAGCATCACATGGTCAGTCCAACAACCCCAGGACTGGGAGGCCGTGATGGGGGGAGGAGAGGAGGAAGGAGGAGTGGCAGGTAGCATCACATGATGTCTCGTCTGTAATCCAGATCCTCCCACAACACAGACAGACCTGGTGGACAGACAGACAGACATCTATATCCCATCTATAGTAGGTATGCGTTAGAAACAGTCGCGTCTGTCGGGCCTCGCTGCATTAGAAACAGTCGTGTCAGTCTGGTATCGCTGCATTAGAAACAGGCGCGTCAGTCTGGCCTCGCTGCATTAGAAACAGGCGTGTCAGTCTGGCCTCGCTGCGTTAGAAACAGTCGCGTCTGTCTGGCCTCGCTGCATTAGAAACAGTCGTGTCAGTCTGGTATCGCTGCATTAGAAACAGGCGCGTCAGTCTGGCCTCGCTGCATTAGAAACAGGCGTGTCAGTCTGGCCTCGCTGCGTTAGAAACAGGCGTGTCAGTCTGGCCTCGCTGCGTTAGAAACAGGCGTGTCAGTCTGGTCTCGCTGCGTTAGAAACAGGCCTGTCAGTCTGGCCTCGCTGCAATAGAAACAGGCGTGTCAGTCTGGCCTCGCTGCATTAGAAACAGGCGTGTCAGTCTGGCCTCGCTGCATTAGAAACAGTCGGGTCAGTCTGGCCTCGCTGCATTAGAAACAGGCGTGTCAGTCTGGCCTCGCTGCATTAGAAACAGGCGTGTCAGTCTGGCCTCGCTGCATTAGAAACAGTCGTGTCAGTCTGGCCTCGCTGCATTAGAAACAGTCGTGTCAGTCTGGCCTCGCTGCTTTAGAAACAGGCGTGTCAGTCTGGCCTCGCTGCGTTAGAAACAGGCGCGTCAGTCTGGCCTCGCTGCATTAGAAACAGGCGTGTCAGTCTGGCCTCGCTGCATTAGAAACAGGCGGGTCAGTCTGGTACAGATTTCTTAAATTAAAATCACTTGGAGCTGATTGGCTGGTGTTTTTACAGTCCTTTATGTCCAAAAATAAAAAAATAATTGTATTTTTTTTTGTTCAGAAAACTTGGGGGCAAAATAAAATTCATCGGCGGGCCACCAGTTGGAGAACCCTGGGGTAGGGGGTATAACGAGGAGAACCCTGGGGTATAACGAGGAGAACCCTGGGGTATAACGAGGCGAACCCTGGGGTATAACGAGGAGACCCCTGGGGTATAACGAGGAGAACCCTGGGGTATAACGAGGAGAACCCTGGGGTAGGGGGTATAATGTGTGTAGTGTTGGGGTGTGTGTGTATAGTGTATGTGTGTGTGTGTGTAGTTATAGTGTGTAGTGGTGTGTGTGTGTATAGTGAGTGAGTGTGTGTGTGTGTGTAGTTATAGTGTGTGTGTGTGTGTGTGTGTGTAGTTACCTGTTCAGTTGATGAGGATTCCTAGAGAGCCTCCGTCCTCCTCTGTGATGTTCCTGAAGTTATTCTCTACCTCGTCCACGGTACTACACACACACACACACACACACACACACACAACCACACACACATGTTAATGTAACTAAGTCTCTGGATCAGAACGTCTGTTAAATGACTAACATGTTAATGTAACTAAGTCTCTGGATCAGAACGTCTGTTAAATGACTAACACGTTAATGTAACTAAGTCTCTGGATCAGAACGTCTGTTAAATGACTAACATGTTAATGTAACTAAGTCTCTGGATCAGAACGTCTGTTAAATGACTAACATGTTAATGTAACTAAGTCTCTCTGGATCAGAACGTCTGTTAAATGACTAACATGTTAATGTAACTAAGTCTCTGGATCAGAACGTCTGTTAAATGACTAACATGGTAATGTAACTAAGTCTCTCTGGATCAGAACGTCTGTTAAATGACTAACATGTTAATGTAACTAAGTCTCTGGATCAGAACGTCTGTTAAATGACTAACACGTTAATGTAACTAAGTCTCTCTGGACCAGAACGTCTGTTAAATGACTAACATGTTAATGTAACTAAGTCTCTGGATCAGAACGTCTGTTAAATGACTAACATGTTAATGTAACTAAGTCTCTGGATCAGAACGTCTGTTAAATGACTAACATGTTAATGTAACTAAGTCTCTCTGGATCAGAACGTCTGTTAAATGACTAACATGTTAATGTAACTAAGTCTCTCTGGATCAGAACGTCTGTTAAATGACTAACATGTTAATGTAACTAAGTCTCTGGATCAGAACGTCTGTTAAATGACTAACATGTTAATGTAACTAAGTCTCTGGATCAGAACGTCTGTTAAATGACTAACATGTTAATGTAACTAAGTCTCTCTGGATCAGAACGTCTGTTAAATGACTAACATGTTAATGTAACTAAGTCTCTGGATCAGAACGTCTGTTAAATGACTAACATGTTAATGTAACTAAGTCTCTGGATCAGAACGTCTGTTAAATGACTAACATGTTAATGTAACTAAGTCTCTGGATCAGAACGTCTGTTAAATGACTAACATGTTAATGTAACTAAGTCTCTGGATCAGAACGTCTGTTAAATGACTAACATGTTAATGTAACTAAGTCTCTGGATCAGAACGTCTGTTAAATGACTAACATGTTAATGTAACTAAGTCTCTGGATCAGAACGTCTGTTAAATGACTAACATGTTAATGTAACTAAGTCTCTGGATCAGAACGTCTGTTAAATGACTAACATGTTAATGTAACTAAGTCTCTGGATCAGAACGTCTGTTAAATGACTAACATGTTAATGTAACTAAGTCTCTCTGGATCAGAACGTCTGTTAAATGACTAACATGTTAATGTAACTAAGTCTCTGGATCAGAACGTCTGTTAAATGACTAACATGTTAATGTAACTAAGTCTCTGGATCAGAACGTCTGTTAAATGACTAACACGTTAATGTAACTAAGTCTCTGGATCAGAACGTCTGTTAAATGACTAACATGTTAATGTAACTAAGTCTCTGGATCAGAACGTCTGTTAAATGACTAACATGTTACTGTAACTAAGTCTCTGGATCAGAACGTCTGTTAAATGACTAACATGTTAATGTAACTAAGTCTCTGGATCAGAACGTCTGTTAAATGACTAACATGTTAATGTAACTAAGTCTCTGGATCAGAACGTCTGTTAAATGACTAACATGTTAATGTAACTAAGTCTCTCTGGATCAGAACGTCTGTTAAATGACTAACATGTTAATGTAACTAAGTCTCTGGATCAGAACGTCTGTTAAATGACTAACATGTTAATGTAACTAAGTCTCTGGATCAGAACGTCTGTTAAATGACTAACATGTTAATGTAACTAAGTCTCTGGATCAGAACGTCTGTTAAATGACTAACATGTTAATGTAACTAAGTCTCTGGAACAGAACGTCTGTTAAATGACTAACATGTTAATGTAACTAAGTCTCTGGATCAGAACGTCTGTTAAATGACTAACATGTTAATGTAACTAAGTCTCTGGATCAGAACGTCTGTTAAATGACTAACATGTTAATGTAACTTAGTCTCTGGATCAGAACGTCTGTTAAATGACTAACATGTTAATGTAACTAAGTCTCTGGATCAGAACGTCTGTTAAATGACCAACATGTTAATGTAACTAAGTCTCTGGATCAGAACGTCTGTTAAATGACTAACATGTTAATGTAACTAAGTCTCTGGATCAGAACGTCTGTTAAATGACTAACATGTTAATGTAACTAAGTCTCTGGATCAGAACGTCTGTTAAATGACTAACATGTTAATGTAACTAAGTCTCTCTGGACCAGAACGTCTGTTAAATGACTAACATGTTAATGTAACTAAGTCTCTGGATCAGAACGTCTGTTAAATGACTAACATGTTAATGTAACTAAGTCTCTCTGGACCAGAACGTCTGTTAAATGACTAACATGTTAATGTAACTAAGTCTCTGGATCAGAACGTCTGTTAAATGACTAACATGTTAATGTAACTAAGTCTCTCTGGATCAGAACGTCTGTTAAATGACTAACATGTTAATGTAACTAAGTCTCTGGATCAGAACGTCTGTTAAATGACTAACATGTTAATGTAACTAAGTCTCTGGATCAGAACGTCTGTTAAATGACTAACATGTTAATGTAACTAAGTCTCTGGATCAGAACGTCTGTTAAATGACTAACATGTTAATGTAACTAAGTCTCTGGATCAGAACGTCTGTTAAATGACTAACATGTTAATGTAACTAAGTCTCTCTGGATCAGAACGTCTGTTAAATGACTAACATGTTAATGTAACTAAGTCTCTCTGGATCAGAACGTCTGTTAAATGACTAACACGTTAATGTAACTAAGTCTCTGGATCAGAACGTCTGTTAAATGACTAACATGTTAATGTAACTAAGTCTCTGGATCAGAACGTCTGTTAAATGACTAACATGTTAATGTAACTAAGTCTCTCTGGATCAGAACGTCTGTTAAATGACTAACATGTTAATGTAACTAAGTCTCTCTGGATCAGAACGTCTGTTAAATGACTAACATGTTAATGTAACTAAGTCTCTGGATCAGAACGTCTGTTAAATGACTAACATGTTAATGTAACTAAGTCTCTGGATCAGAACGTCTGTTAAATGACCAACATGTTAATGTAACTAAGTCTCTGGATCAGAACGTCTGTTAAATGACTAACATGTTAATGTAACTAAGTCTCTGGACCAGAACGTCTGTTAAATGACTAACATGTTAATGTAACTAAGTCTCTGGATCAGAACGTCTGTTAAATGACCAACATGTTAATGTAACTAAGTCTCTCTGGATCAGAACGTCTGTTAAATGACTAACATGTTAATGTAACTAAGTCTCTCTGGATCAGAACGTCTGTTAAATGACTAACATGTTAATGTAACTAAGTCTCTCTGGACCAGAACGTCTGTTAAATGACTAACATGTTAATGTAACTAAGTCTCTGGATCAGAACGTCTGTTAAATGACTAACATGTTAATGTAACTAAGTCTCTGGATCAGAACGTCTGTTAAATGACTAACATGTTAATGTAACTAAGTCTCTGGATCAGAACGTCTGTTAAATGACTAACATGTTAATGTAACTAAGTCTCTGGATCAGAACGTCTGTTAAATGACCAACATGTTAATGTAACTAAGTCTCTGGATCAGAACGTCTGTTAAATGACCAACATGTTAATGTAACTAAGTCTCTGGATCAGAACGTCTGTTAAATGACCAACATGTTAATGTAACTAAGTCTCTGGATCAGAACGTCTGTTAAATGACTAACATGTTAATGTAACTAAGTCTCTGGATCAGAACGTCTGTTAAATGACTAACATGTTAATGTAACTAAGTCTCTGGATCAGAACGTCTGTTAAATGACTAACATGTTAATGTAACTAAGTCTCTCTGGATCAGAACGTCTGTTAAATGACTAACATGTTAATGTAACTAAGTCTCTGGATCAGAACGTCTGTTAAATGACTAACATGTTAATGTAACTAAGTCTCTGGATCAGAACGTCTGTTAAATGACTAACATGTTAATGTAACTAAGTCTCTGGATCAGAACGTCTGTTAAATGACTAACATGTTAATGTAACTAAGTCTCTGGATCAGAACGTCTGTTAAATGACTAACATGTTAATGTAACTAAGTCTCTGGATCAGAACGTCTGTTAAATGACTAACATGTTAATGTAACTAAGTCTCTGGATCAGAACGTCTGTTAAATGACTAACATGTTAATGTAACTAAGTCTCTCTGGATCAGAACGTCTGTTAAATGACTAACATGGTAATGTAACTAAGTCTCTCTGGATCAGAACATCTGTTAAATGACTAACATGTTAATGTAACTAAGTCTCTGGATCAGAACGTCTGTTAAATGACTAACATGTTAATGTAACTAAGTCTCTGGATCAGAACGTCTGTTAAATGACTAACATGTTAATGTAACTAAGTCTCTGGATCAGAACGTCTGTTAAATGACCAACATGTTAATGTAACTAAGTCTCTGGATCAGAACGTCTGTTAAATGACCAACATGTTAATGTAACTAAGTCTCTGGATCAGAACGTCTGTTAAATGACTAACATGTTAATGTAACTAAGTCTCTCTGGATCAGAACGTCTGTTAAATGACTAACATGTTAATGTAACTAAGTCTCTGGATCAGAACGTCTGTTAAATGACCAACATGTTAATGTAACTAAGTCTCTGGATCAGAACGTCTGTTAAATGACTAACATGGTAATGTAACTAAGTCTCTGGATCAGAACGTCTGTTAAATGACTAACATGTTAATGTAACTAAGTCTCTCTGGATCAGAACGTCTGTTAAATGACCAACATGTTAATGTAACTAAGTCTCTGGATCAGAACGTCTGTTAAATGACTAACATGTTAATGTAACTAAGTCTCTGGATCAGAACGTCTGTTAAATGACTAACATGTTAATGTAACTAAGTCTCTGGATCAGAACGTCTGTTAAATGACTAACATGTTAATGTAACTAAGTCTCTCTGGATCAGAACGTCTGTTAAATGACTAACATGGTAATGTAACTAAGTCTCTCTGGATCAGAACGTCTGTTAAATGACTAACATGTTAATGTAACTAAGTCTCTGGATCAGAACGTCTGTTAAATGACTAACATGTTAATGTAACTAAGTCTCTGGATCAGAACGTCTGTTAAATGACTAACATGTTAATGTAACTAAGTCTCTGGATCAGAACGTCTGTTAAATGACCAACATGTTAATGTAACTAAGTCTCTGGATCAGAACGTCTGTTAAATGACCAACATGTTAATGTAACTAAGTCTCTGGATCAGAACGTCTGTTAAATGACTAACATGTTAATGTAACTAAGTCTCTCTGGATCAGAACGTCTGTTAAATGACTAACATGTTAATGTAACTAAGTCTCTGGATCAGAACGTCTGTTAAATGACCAACATGTTAATGTAACTAAGTCTCTGGATCAGAACGTCTGTTAAATGACTAACATGGTAATGTAACTAAGTCTCTGGATCAGAACGTCTGTTAAATGACTAACATGTTAATGTAACTAAGTCTCTCTGGATCAGAACGTCTGTTAAATGACCAACATGTTAATGTAACTAAGTCTCTGGATCAGAACGTCTGTTAAATGACTAACATGTTAATGTAACTAAGTCTCTGGATCAGAACGTCTGTTAAATGACTAACATGTTAATGTAACTAAGTCTCTGGATCAGAACGTCTGTTAAATGACTAACACGTTAATGTAACTAAGTCTCTGGATCAGAACGTCTGTTAAATGACTAACACGTTAATGTAACTAAGTCTCTGGATCAGAACGTCTGTTAAATGACTAACATGTTAATGTAACTAAGTCTCTGGATCAGAACGTCTGTTAAATGACTAACACGTTAATGTAACTAAGTCTCTGGATCAGAACGTCTGTTAAATGACTAACACGTTAATGTAACTAAGTCTCTGGATCAGAACGTCTGTTAAATGACTAACATGTTAATGTAACTAAGTCTCTGGATCAGAACGTCTGTTAAATGACTAACATGTTAATGTAACTAAGTCTCTCTGGATCAGAACGTCTGTTAAATGACTAACATGTTAATGTAACTAAGTCTCTGGATCAGAACGTCTGTTAAATGACTAACATGTTAATGTAACTAAGTCTCTGGATCAGAACGTCTGTTAAATGACTAACATGTTAATGTAACTAAGTCTCTGGATCAGAACGTCTGTTAAATGACTAACATGTTAATGTAACTAAGTCTCTGGATCAGAACGTCTGTTAAATGACTAACATGGTAATGTAACTAAGTCTCTGGATCAGAACGTCTGTTAAATGACTAACATGTTAATGTAACTAAGTCTCTGGATCAGAACGTCTGTTAAATGACTAACATGTTAATGTAACTAAGTCTCTCTGGATCAGAACGTCTGTTAAATGACTAACATGGTAATGTAACTAAGTCTCTCTGGATCAGAACGTCTGTTAAATGACTAACATGTTAATGTAACTAAGTCTCTGGATCAGAACGTCTGTTAAATGACTAACATGTTAATGTAACTAAGTCTCTGGATCAGAACGTCTGTTAAATGACTAACATGTTAATGTAACTAAGTCTCTGGATCAGAACGTCTGTTAAATGACCAACATGTTAATGTAACTAAGTCTCTGGATCAGAACGTCTGTTAAATGACCAACATGTTAATGTAACTAAGTCTCTGGATCAGAACGTCTGTTAAATGACTAACATGTTAATGTAACTAAGTCTCTCTGGATCAGAACGTCTGTTAAATGACTAACATGTTAATGTAACTAAGTCTCTGGATCAGAACGTCTGTTAAATGACCAACATGTTAATGTAACTAAGTCTCTGGATCAGAACGTCTGTTAAATGACTAACATGTTAATGTAACTAAGTCTCTGGATCAGAACGTCTGTTAAATGACTAACATGTTAATGTAACTAAGTCTCTCTGGATCAGAACGTCTGTTAAATGACTAACATGTTAATGTAACTAAGTCTCTGGATCAGAACGTCTGTTAAATGACTAACATGTTAATGTAACTAAGTCTCTGGATCAGAACGTCTGTTAAATGACTAACATGTTAATGTAACTAAGTCTCTGGATCAGAACGTCTGTTAAATGACTAACATGTTAATGTAACTAAGTCTCTCTGGATCAGAACGTCTGTTAAATGACTAACATGTTAATGTAACTAAGTCTCTCTGGATCAGAACGTCTGTTAAATGACTAACATGTTAATGTAACTAAGTCTCTGGATCAGAACGTCTGTTAAATGACTAACATGTTAATGTAACTAAGTCTCTGGATCAGAACGTCTGTTAAATGACTAACATGTTAATGTAACTAAGTCTCTGGATCAGAACGTCTGTTAAATGACCAACATGTTAATGTAACTAAGTCTCTGGATCAGAACGTCTGTTAAATGACTAACATGTTAATGTAACTAAGTCTCTGGATCAGAACGTCTGTTAAATGACTAACATGTTAATGTAACTAAGTCTCTCTGGATCAGAACGTCTGTTAAATGACTAACATGTTAATGTAACTAAGTCTCTGGATCAGAACGTCTGTTAAATGACTAACATGTTAATGTAACTAAGTCTCTGGATCAGAACGTCTGTTAAATGACTAACATGTTAATGTAACTAAGTCTCTGGATCAGAACGTCTGTTAAATGACTAACATGTTAATGTAACTAAGTCTCTCTGGATCAGAACGTCTGTTAAATGACTAACATGTTAATGTAACTAAGTCTCTGGATCAGAACGTCTGTTAAATGACTAACATGTTAATGTAACTAAGTCTCTGGATCAGAACGTCTGTTAAATGACTAACATGTTAATGTAACTAAGTCTCTGGATCAGAACGTCTGTTAAATGACTAACATGTTAATGTAACTAAGTCTCTGGATCAGAACGTCTGTTAAATGACTAACATGTTAATGTAACTAAGTCTCTGGATCAGAACGTCTGTTAAATGACTAACATGTTAATGTAACTAAGTCTCTGGATCAGAACGTCTGTTAAATGACTAACATGTTAATGTAACTAAGTCTCTCTGGATCAGAACGTCTGTTAAATGACTAACATGTTAATGTAACTAAGTCTCTGGATCAGAACGTCTGTTAAATGACTAACATGTTAATGTAACTAAGTCTCTGGATCAGAACGTCTGTTAAATGACTAACATGTTAATGTAACTAAGTCTCTCTGGATCAGAACGTCTGTTAAATGACTAACATGTTAATGTAACTAAGTCTCTGGATCAGAACGTCTGTTAAATGACTAACATGTTAATGTAACTAAGTCTCTGGATCAGAACGTCTGTTAAATGACTAACATGTTAATGTAACTAAGTCTCTGGATCAGAACGTCTGTTAAATGACTAACATGTTAATGTAACTAAGTCTCTGGATCAGAACGTCTGTTAAATGACTAACATGTTAATGTAACTAAGTCTCTGGATCAGAACGTCTGTTAAATGACTAACATGTTAATGTAACTAAGTCTCTGGATCAGAACGTCTGTTAAATGACTAACATGTTAATGTAACTAAGTCTCTGGATCAGAACGTCTGTTAAATGACTAACATGTTAATGTAACTAAGTCTCTCTGGATCAGAACGTCTGTTAAATGACTAACATGTTAATGTAACTAAGTCTCTGGATCAGAACGTCTGTTAAATGACTAACATGTTAATGTAACTAAGTCTCTGGATCAGAACGTCTGTTAAATGACTAACATGTTAATGTAACTAAGTCTCTGGATCAGAACGTCTGTTAAATGACTAACATGTTAATGTAACTAAGTCTCTGGATCAGAACGTCTGTTAAATGACTAACATGTTAATGTAACTAAGTCTCTGGATCAGAACGTCTGTTAAATGACTAACATGTTAATGTAACTAAGTCTCTGGATCAGAACGTCTGTTAAATGACTAACATGTTAATGTAACTAAGTCTCTGGATCAGAACGTCTGTTAAATGACTAACATGTTAATGTAACTAAGTCTCTGGATCAGAACGTCTGTTAAATGACTAACATGTTAATGTAACTAAGTCTCTGGATCAGAACGTCTGTTAAATGACTAACATGTTAATGTAACTAAGTCTCTCTGGATCAGAACGTCTGTTAAATGACTAACATGTTAATGTAACTAAGTCTCTGGATCAGAACGTCTGTTAAATGACTAACATGTTAATGTAACTAAGTCTCTGGATCAGAACGTCTGTTAAATGACTAACATGTTAATGTAACTAAGTCTCTGGATCAGAACGTCTGTTAAATGACTAACATGTTAATGTAACTAAGTCTCTGGATCAGAACGTCTGTTAAATGACTAACATGTTAATGTAACTAAGTCTCTGGATCAGAACGTCTGTTAAATGACTAACATGTTAATGTAACTAAGTCTCTGGATCAGAACGTCTGTTAAATGACTAACATGTTAATGTAACTAAGTCTCTGGATCAGAACGTCTGTTAAATGACTAACATGTTAATGTAACTAAGTCTCTGGATCAGAACGTCTGTTAAATGACTAACATGTTAATGTAACTAAGTCTCTGGATCAGAACGTCTGTTAAATGACTAACATGTTAATGTAACTAAGTCTCTGGATCAGAACGTCTGTTAAATGACTAACATGTTAATGTAACTAAGTCTCTGGATCAGAACGTCTGTTAAATGACTAACATGTTAATGTAACTAAGTCTCTGGATCAGAACGTCTGTTAAATGACTAACATGTTAATGTAACTAAGTCTCTGGATCAGAACGTCTGTTAAATGACTAACATGTTAATGTAACTAAGTCTCTGGATCAGAACGTCTGTTAAATGACTAACATGTTAATGTAACTAAGTCTCTGGATCAGAACGTCTGTTAAATGACTAACATGTTAATGTAACTAAGTCTCTGGATCAGAACGTCTGTTAAATGACTAACATGTTAATGTAACTAAGTCTCTGGATCAGAACGTCTGTTAAATGACTAACATGTTAATGTAACTAAGTCTCTGGATCAGAACGTCTGTTAAATGACTAACATGTTAATGTAACTAAGTCTCTGGATCAGAACGTCTGTTAAATGACTAACATGTTAATGTAACTAAGTCTCTGGATCAGAACGTCTGTTAAATGACTAACATGTTAATGTAACTAAGTCTCTGGATCAGAACGTCTGTTAAATGACTAACATGTTAATGTAACTAAGTCTCTGGATCAGAACGTCTGTTAAATGACTAACATGTTAATGTAACTAAGTCTCTGGATCAGAACGTCTGTTAAATGACTAACATGTTAATGTAACTAAGTCTCTGGATCAGAACGTCTGTTAAATGACTAACATGTTAATGTAACTAAGTCTCTGGATCAGAACGTCTGTTAAATGACTAACATGTTAATGTAACTAAGTCTCTGGATCAGAACGTCTGTTAAATGACTAACATGTTAATGTAACTAAGTCTCTGGATCAGAACGTCTGTTAAATGACTAACATGTTAATGTAACTAAGTCTCTGGATCAGAACGTCTGTTAAATGACTAACATGTTAATGTAACTAAGTCTCTGGATCAGAACGTCTGTTAAATGACTAACATGTTAATGTAACTAAGTCTCTGGATCAGAACGTCTGTTAAATGACTAACATGTTAATGTAACTAAGTCTCTGGATCAGAACGTCTGTTAAATGACTAACATGTTAATGTAACTAAGTCTCTGGATCAGAACGTCTGTTAAATGACTAACATGTTAATGTAACTAAGTCTCTGGATCAGAACGTCTGTTAAATGACTAACATGTTAATGTAACTAAGTCTCTGGATCAGAACGTCTGTTAAATGACTAACATGTTAATGTAACTAAGTCTCTGGATCAGAACGTCTGTTAAATGACTAACATGTTAATGTAACTAAGTCTCTGGATCAGAACGTCTGTTAAATGACTAACATGTTAATGTAACTAAGTCTCTGGATCAGAACGTCTGTTAAATGACTAACATGTTAATGTAACTAAGTCTCTGGATCAGAACGTCTGTTAAATGACTAACATGTTAATGTAACTAAGTCTCTGGATCAGAACGTCTGTTAAATGACTAACATGTTAATGTAACTAAGTCTCTGGATCAGAACGTCTGTTAAATGACTAACATGTTAATGTAACTAAGTCTCTGGATCAGAACGTCTGTTAAATGACTAACATGTTAATGTAACTAAGTCTCTGGATCAGAACGTCTGTTAAATGACTAACATGTTAATGTAACTAAGTCTCTGGATCAGAACGTCTGTTAAATGACTAACATGTTAATGTAACTAAGTCTCTGGATCAGAACGTCTGTTAAATGACTAACATGTTAATGTAACTAAGTCTCTGGATCAGAACGTCTGTTAAATGACTAACATGTTAATGTAACTAAGTCTCTGGATCAGAACGTCTGTTAAATGACTAACATGTTAATGTAACTAAGTCTCTGGATCAGAACGTCTGTTAAATGACTAACATGTTAATGTAACTAAGTCTCTGGATCAGAACGTCTGTTAAATGACTAACATGTTAATGTAACTAAGTCTCTGGATCAGAACGTCTGTTAAATGACTAACATGTTAATGTAACTAAGTCTCTGGATCAGAACGTCTGTTAAATGACTAACATGTTAATGTAACTAAGTCTCTGGATCAGAACGTCTGTTAAATGACTAACATGTTAATGTAACTAAGTCTCTGGATCAGAACGTCTGTTAAATGACTAACATGTTAATGTAACTAAGTCTCTGGATCAGAACGTCTGTTAAATGACTAACATGTTAATGTAACTAAGTCTCTGGATCAGAACGTCTGTTAAATGACTAACATGTTAATGTAACTAAGTCTCTGGATCAGAACGTCTGTTAAATGACTAACATGTTAATGTAACTAAGTCTCTGGATCAGAACGTCTGTTAAATGACTAACATGTTAATGTAACTAAGTCTCTGGATCAGAACGTCTGTTAAATGACTAACATGTTAATGTAACTAAGTCTCTGGATCAGAACGTCTGTTAAATGACTAACATGTTAATGTAACTAAGTCTCTGGATCAGAACGTCTGTTAAATGACTAACATGTTAATGTAACTAAGTCTCTGGATCAGAACGTCTGTTAAATGACTAACATGTTAATGTAACTAAGTCTCTGGATCAGAACGTCTGTTAAATGACTAACATGTTAATGTAACTAAGTCTCTGGATCAGAACGTCTGTTAAATGACTAACATGTTAATGTAACTAAGTCTCTGGATCAGAACGTCTGTTAAATGACTAACATGTTAATGTAACTAAGTCTCTGGATCAGAACGTCTGTTAAATGACTAACATGTTAATGTAACTAAGTCTCTGGATCAGAACGTCTGTTAAATGACTAACATGTTAATGTAACTAAGTCTCTGGATCAGAACGTCTGTTAAATGACTAACATGTTAATGTAACTAAGTCTCTGGATCAGAACGTCTGTTAAATGACTAACATGTTAATGTAACTAAGTCTCTGGATCAGAACGTCTGTTAAATGACTAACATGTTAATGTAACTAAGTCTCTGGATCAGAACGTCTGTTAAATGACTAACATGTTAATGTAACTAAGTCTCTGGATCAGAACGTCTGTTAAATGACTAACATGTTAATGTAACTAAGTCTCTGGATCAGAACGTCTGTTAAATGACTAACATGTTAATGTAACTAAGTCTCTGGATCAGAACGTCTGTTAAATGACTAACATGTTAATGTAACTAAGTCTCTGGATCAGAACGTCTGTTAAATGACTAACATGTTAATGTAACTAAGTCTCTGGATCAGAACGTCTGTTAAATGACTAACATGTTAATGTAACTAAGTCTCTGGATCAGAACGTCTGTTAAATGACTAACATGTTAATGTAACTAAGTCTCTGGATCAGAACGTCTGTTAAATGACTAACATGTTAATGTAACTAAGTCTCTGGATCAGAACGTCTGTTAAATGACTAACATGTTAATGTAACTAAGTCTCTGGATCAGAACGTCTGTTAAATGACTAACATGTTAATGTAACTAAGTCTCTGGATCAGAACGTCTGTTAAATGACTAACATGTTAATGTAACTAAGTCTCTGGATCAGAACGTCTGTTAAATGACTAACATGTTAATGTAACTAAGTCTCTGGATCAGAACGTCTGTTAAATGACTAACATGTTAATGTAACTAAGTCTCTGGATCAGAACGTCTGTTAAATGACTAACATGTTAATGTAACTAAGTCTCTGGATCAGAACGTCTGTTAAATGACTAACATGTTAATGTAACTAAGTCTCTGGATCAGAACGTCTGTTAAATGACTAACATGTTAATGTAACTAAGTCTCTGGATCAGAACGTCTGTTAAATGACTAACATGTTAATGTAACTAAGTCTCTGGATCAGAACGTCTGTTAAATGACTAACATGTTAATGTAACTAAGTCTCTGGATCAGAACGTCTGTTAAATGACTAACATGTTAATGTAACTAAGTCTCTGGATCAGAACGTCTGTTAAATGACTAACATGTTAATGTAACTAAGTCTCTGGATCAGAACGTCTGTTAAATGACTAACATGTTAATGTAACTAAGTCTCTGGATCAGAACGTCTGTTAAATGACTAACATGTTAATGTAACTAAGTCTCTGGATCAGAACGTCTGTTAAATGACTAACATGTTAATGTAACTAAGTCTCTGGATCAGAACGTCTGTTAAATGACTAACATGTTAATGTAACTAAGTCTCTGGATCAGAACGTCTGTTAAATGACTAACATGTTAATGTAACTAAGTCTCTGGATCAGAACGTCTGTTAAATGACTAACATGTTAATGTAACTAAGTCTCTGGATCAGAACGTCTGTTAAATGACTAACATGTTAATGTAACTAAGTCTCTGGATCAGAACGTCTGTTAAATGACTAACATGTTAATGTAACTAAGTCTCTGGATCAGAACGTCTGTTAAATGACTAACATGTTAATGTAACTAAGTCTCTGGATCAGAACGTCTGTTAAATGACTAACATGTTAATGTAACTAAGTCTCTGGATCAGAACGTCTGTTAAATGACTAACATGTTAATGTAACTAAGTCTCTGGATCAGAACGTCTGTTAAATGACTAACATGTTAATGTAACTAAGTCTCTGGATCAGAACGTCTGTTAAATGACTAACATGTTAATGTAACTAAGTCTCTGGATCAGAACGTCTGTTAAATGACTAACATGTTAATGTAACTAAGTCTCTGGATCAGAACGTCTGTTAAATGACTAACATGTTAATGTAACTAAGTCTCTGGATCAGAACGTCTGTTAAATGACTAACATGTTAATGTAACTAAGTCTCTGGATCAGAACGTCTGTTAAATGACTAACATGTTAATGTAACTAAGTCTCTGGATCAGAACGTCTGTTAAATGACTAACATGTTAATGTAACTAAGTCTCTGGATCAGAACGTCTGTTAAATGACTAACATGTTAATGTAACTAAGTCTCTGGATCAGAACGTCTGTTAAATGACTAACATGTTAATGTAACTAAGTCTCTGGATCAGAACGTCTGTTAAATGACTAACATGTTAATGTAACTAAGTCTCTGGATCAGAACGTCTGTTAAATGACTAACATGTTAATGTAACTAAGTCTCTGGATCAGAACGTCTGTTAAATGACTAACATGTTAATGTAACTAAGTCTCTGGATCAGAACGTCTGTTAAATGACTAACATGTTAATGTAACTAAGTCTCTGGATCAGAACGTCTGTTAAATGACTAACATGTTAATGTAACTAAGTCTCTGGATCAGAACGTCTGTTAAATGACTAACATGTTAATGTAACTAAGTCTCTGGATCAGAACGTCTGTTAAATGACTAACATGTTAATGTAACTAAGTCTCTGGATCAGAACGTCTGTTAAATGACTAACATGTTAATGTAACTAAGTCTCTGGATCAGAACGTCTGTTAAATGACTAACATGTTAATGTAACTAAGTCTCTGGATCAGAACGTCTGTTAAATGACTAACATGTTAATGTAACTAAGTCTCTGGATCAGAACGTCTGTTAAATGACTAACATGTTAATGTAACTAAGTCTCTGGATCAGAACGTCTGTTAAATGACTAACATGTTAATGTAACTAAGTCTCTGGATCAGAACGTCTGTTAAATGACTAACATGTTAATGTAACTAAGTCTCTGGATCAGAACGTCTGTTAAATGACTAACATGTTAATGTAACTAAGTCTCTGGATCAGAACGTCTGTTAAATGACTAACATGTTAATGTAACTAAGTCTCTGGATCAGAACGTCTGTTAAATGACTAACATGTTAATGTAACTAAGTCTCTGGATCAGAACGTCTGTTAAATGACTAACATGTTAATGTAACTAAGTCTCTGGATCAGAACGTCTGTTAAATGACTAACATGTTAATGTAACTAAGTCTCTGGATCAGAACGTCTGTTAAATGACTAACATGTTAATGTAACTAAGTCTCTGGATCAGAACGTCTGTTAAATGACTAACATGTTAATGTAACTAAGTCTCTGGATCAGAACGTCTGTTAAATGACTAACATGTTAATGTAACTAAGTCTCTGGATCAGAACGTCTGTTAAATGACTAACATGTTAATGTAACTAAGTCTCTGGATCAGAACGTCTGTTAAATGACTAACATGTTAATGTAACTAAGTCTCTGGATCAGAACGTCTGTTAAATGACTAACATGTTAATGTAACTAAGTCTCTGGATCAGAACGTCTGTTAAATGACTAACATGTTAATGTAACTAAGTCTCTGGATCAGAACGTCTGTTAAATGACTAACATGTTAATGTAACTAAGTCTCTGGATCAGAACGTCTGTTAAATGACTAACATGTTAATGTAACTAAGTCTCTGGATCAGAACGTCTGTTAAATGACTAACATGTTAATGTAACTAAGTCTCTGGATCAGAACGTCTGTTAAATGACTAACATGTTAATGTAACTAAGTCTCTGGATCAGAACGTCTGTTAAATGACTAACATGTTAATGTAACTAAGTCTCTGGATCAGAACGTCTGTTAAATGACTAACATGTTAATGTAACTAAGTCTCTGGATCAGAACGTCTGTTAAATGACTAACATGTTAATGTAACTAAGTCTCTGGATCAGAACGTCTGTTAAATGACTAACATGTTAATGTAACTAAGTCTCTGGATCAGAACGTCTGTTAAATGACTAACATGTTAATGTAACTAAGTCTCTGGATCAGAACGTCTGTTAAATGACTAACATGTTAATGTAACTAAGTCTCTGGATCAGAACGTCTGTTAAATGACTAACATGTTAATGTAACTAAGTCTCTGGATCAGAACGTCTGTTAAATGACTAACATGTTAATGTAACTAAGTCTCTGGATCAGAACGTCTGTTAAATGACTAACATGTTAATGTAACTAAGTCTCTGGATCAGAACGTCTGTTAAATGACTAACATGTTAATGTAACTAAGTCTCTGGATCAGAACGTCTGTTAAATGACTAACATGTTAATGTAACTAAGTCTCTGGATCAGAACGTCTGTTAAATGACTAACATGTTAATGTAACTAAGTCTCTGGATCAGAACGTCTGTTAAATGACTAACATGTTAATGTAACTAAGTCTCTGGATCAGAACGTCTGTTAAATGACTAACATGTTAATGTAACTAAGTCTCTGGATCAGAACGTCTGTTAAATGACTAACATGTTAATGTAACTAAGTCTCTGGATCAGAACGTCTGTTAAATGACTAACATGTTAATGTAACTAAGTCTCTGGATCAGAACGTCTGTTAAATGACTAACATGTTAATGTAACTAAGTCTCTGGATCAGAACGTCTGTTAAATGACTAACATGTTAATGTAACTAAGTCTCTGGATCAGAACGTCTGTTAAATGACTAACATGTTAATGTAACTAAGTCTCTGGATCAGAACGTCTGTTAAATGACTAACATGTTAATGTAACTAAGTCTCTGGATCAGAACGTCTGTTAAATGACTAACATGTTAATGTAACTAAGTCTCTGGATCAGAACGTCTGTTAAATGACTAACATGTTAATGTAACTAAGTCTCTGGATCAGAACGTCTGTTAAATGACTAACATGTTAATGTAACTAAGTCTCTGGATCAGAACGTCTGTTAAATGACTAACATGTTAATGTAACTAAGTCTCTGGATCAGAACGTCTGTTAAATGACTAACATGTTAATGTAACTAAGTCTCTGGATCAGAACGTCTGTTAAATGACTAACATGTTAATGTAACTAAGTCTCTGGATCAGAACGTCTGTTAAATGACTAACATGTTAATGTAACTAAGTCTCTGGATCAGAACGTCTGTTAAATGACTAACATGTTAATGTAACTAAGTCTCTGGATCAGAACGTCTGTTAAATGACTAACATGTTAATGTAACTAAGTCTCTGGATCAGAACGTCTGTTAAATGACTAACATGTTAATGTAACTAAGTCTCTGGATCAGAACGTCTGTTAAATGACTAACATGTTAATGTAACTAAGTCTCTGGATCAGAACGTCTGTTAAATGACTAACATGTTAATGTAACTAAGTCTCTGGATCAGAACGTCTGTTAAATGACTAACATGTTAATGTAACTAAGTCTCTGGATCAGAACGTCTGTTAAATGACTAACATGTTAATGTAACTAAGTCTCTGGATCAGAACGTCTGTTAAATGACTAACATGTTAATGTAACTAAGTCTCTGGATCAGAACGTCTGTTAAATGACTAACATGTTAATGTAACTAAGTCTCTGGATCAGAACGTCTGTTAAATGACTAACATGTTAATGTAACTAAGTCTCTGGATCAGAACGTCTGTTAAATGACTAACATGTTAATGTAACTAAGTCTCTGGATCAGAACGTCTGTTAAATGACTAACATGTTAATGTAACTAAGTCTCTGGATCAGAACGTCTGTTAAATGACTAACATGTTAATGTAACTAAGTCTCTGGATCAGAACGTCTGTTAAATGACTAACATGTTAATGTAACTAAGTCTCTGGATCAGAACGTCTGTTAAATGACTAACATGTTAATGTAACTAAGTCTCTGGATCAGAACGTCTGTTAAATGACTAACATGTTAATGTAACTAAGTCTCTGGATCAGAACGTCTGTTAAATGACTAACATGTTAATGTAACTAAGTCTCTGGATCAGAACGTCTGTTAAATGACTAACATGTTAATGTAACTAAGTCTCTGGATCAGAACGTCTGTTAAATGACTAACATGTTAATGTAACTAAGTCTCTGGATCAGAACGTCTGTTAAATGACTAACATGTTAATGTAACTAAGTCTCTGGATCAGAACGTCTGTTAAATGACTAACATGTTAATGTAACTAAGTCTCTGGATCAGAACGTCTGTTAAATGACTAACATGTTAATGTAACTAAGTCTCTGGATCAGAACGTCTGTTAAATGACTAACATGTTAATGTAACTAAGTCTCTGGATCAGAACGTCTGTTAAATGACTAACATGTTAATGTAACTAAGTCTCTGGATCAGAACGTCTGTTAAATGACTAACATGTTAATGTAACTAAGTCTCTGGATCAGAACGTCTGTTAAATGACTAACATGTTAATGTAACTAAGTCTCTGGATCAGAACGTCTGTTAAATGACTAACATGTTAATGTAACTAAGTCTCTGGATCAGAACGTCTGTTAAATGACTAACATGTTAATGTAACTAAGTCTCTGGATCAGAACGTCTGTTAAATGACTAACATGTTAATGTAACTAAGTCTCTGGATCAGAACGTCTGTTAAATGACTAACATGTTAATGTAACTAAGTCTCTGGATCAGAACGTCTGTTAAATGACTAACATGTTAATGTAACTAAGTCTCTGGATCAGAACGTCTGTTAAATGACTAACATGTTAATGTAACTAAGTCTCTGGATCAGAACGTCTGTTAAATGACTAACATGTTAATGTAACTAAGTCTCTGGATCAGAACGTCTGTTAAATGACTAACATGTTAATGTAACTAAGTCTCTGGATCAGAACGTCTGTTAAATGACTAACATGTTAATGTAACTAAGTCTCTGGATCAGAACGTCTGTTAAATGACTAACATGTTAATGTAACTAAGTCTCTGGATCAGAACGTCTGTTAAATGACTAACATGTTAATGTAACTAAGTCTCTGGATCAGAACGTCTGTTAAATGACTAACATGTTAATGTAACTAAGTCTCTGGATCAGAACGTCTGTTAAATGACTAACATGTTAATGTAACTAAGTCTCTGGATCAGAACGTCTGTTAAATGACTAACATGTTAATGTAACTAAGTCTCTGGATCAGAACGTCTGTTAAATGACTAACATGTTAATGTAACTAAGTCTCTGGATCAGAACGTCTGTTAAATGACTAACATGTTAATGTAACTAAGTCTCTGGATCAGAACGTCTGTTAAATGACTAACATGTTAATGTAACTAAGTCTCTGGATCAGAACGTCTGTTAAATGACTAACATGTTAATGTAACTAAGTCTCTGGATCAGAACGTCTGTTAAATGACTAACATGTTAATGTAACTAAGTCTCTGGATCAGAACGTCTGTTAAATGACTAACATGTTAATGTAACTAAGTCTCTGGATCAGAACGTCTGTTAAATGACTAACATGTTAATGTAACTAAGTCTCTGGATCAGAACGTCTGTTAAATGACTAACATGTTAATGTAACTAAGTCTCTGGATCAGAACGTCTGTTAAATGACTAACATGTTAATGTAACTAAGTCTCTGGATCAGAACGTCTGTTAAATGACTAACATGTTAATGTAACTAAGTCTCTGGATCAGAACGTCTGTTAAATGACTAACATGTTAATGTAACTAAGTCTCTGGATCAGAACGTCTGTTAAATGACTAACATGTTAATGTAACTAAGTCTCTGGATCAGAACGTCTGTTAAATGACTAACATGTTAATGTAACTAAGTCTCTGGATCAGAACGTCTGTTAAATGACTAACATGTTAATGTAACTAAGTCTCTGGATCAGAACGTCTGTTAAATGACTAACATGTTAATGTAACTAAGTCTCTGGATCAGAACGTCTGTTAAATGACTAACATGTTAATGTAACTAAGTCTCTGGATCAGAACGTCTGTTAAATGACTAACATGTTAATGTAACTAAGTCTCTGGATCAGAACGTCTGTTAAATGACTAACATGTTAATGTAACTAAGTCTCTGGATCAGAACGTCTGTTAAATGACTAACATGTTAATGTAACTAAGTCTCTGGATCAGAACGTCTGTTAAATGACTAACATGTTAATGTAACTAAGTCTCTGGATCAGAACGTCTGTTAAATGACTAACATGTTAATGTAACTAAGTCTCTGGATCAGAACGTCTGTTAAATGACTAACATGTTAATGTAACTAAGTCTCTGGATCAGAACGTCTGTTAAATGACTAACATGTTAATGTAACTAAGTCTCTGGATCAGAACGTCTGTTAAATGACTAACATGTTAATGTAACTAAGTCTCTGGATCAGAACGTCTGTTAAATGACTAACATGTTAATGTAACTAAGTCTCTGGATCAGAACGTCTGTTAAATGACTAACATGTTAATGTAACTAAGTCTCTGGATCAGAACGTCTGTTAAATGACTAACATGTTAATGTAACTAAGTCTCTGGATCAGAACGTCTGTTAAATGACTAACATGTTAATGTAACTAAGTCTCTGGATCAGAACGTCTGTTAAATGACTAACATGTTAATGTAACTAAGTCTCTGGATCAGAACGTCTGTTAAATGACTAACATGTTAATGTAACTAAGTCTCTGGATCAGAACGTCTGTTAAATGACTAACATGTTAATGTAACTAAGTCTCTGGATCAGAACGTCTGTTAAATGACTAACATGTTAATGTAACTAAGTCTCTGGATCAGAACGTCTGTTAAATGACTAACATGTTAATGTAACTAAGTCTCTGGATCAGAACGTCTGTTAAATGACTAACATGTTAATGTAACTAAGTCTCTGGATCAGAACGTCTGTTAAATGACTAACATGTTAATGTAACTAAGTCTCTGGATCAGAACGTCTGTTAAATGACTAACATGTTAATGTAACTAAGTCTCTGGATCAGAACGTCTGTTAAATGACTAACATGTTAATGTAACTAAGTCTCTGGATCAGAACGTCTGTTAAATGACTAACATGTTAATGTAACTAAGTCTCTGGATCAGAACGTCTGTTAAATGACTAACATGTTAATGTAACTAAGTCTCTGGATCAGAACGTCTGTTAAATGACTAACATGTTAATGTAACTAAGTCTCTGGATCAGAACGTCTGTTAAATGACTAACATGTTAATGTAACTAAGTCTCTGGATCAGAACGTCTGTTAAATGACTAACATGTTAATGTAACTAAGTCTCTGGATCAGAACGTCTGTTAAATGACTAACATGTTAATGTAACTAAGTCTCTGGATCAGAACGTCTGTTAAATGACTAACATGTTAATGTAACTAAGTCTCTGGATCAGAACGTCTGTTAAATGACTAACATGTTAATGTAACTAAGTCTCTGGATCAGAACGTCTGTTAAATGACTAACATGTTAATGTAACTAAGTCTCTGGATCAGAACGTCTGTTAAATGACTAACATGTTAATGTAACTAAGTCTCTGGATCAGAACGTCTGTTAAATGACTAACATGTTAATGTAACTAAGTCTCTGGATCAGAACGTCTGTTAAATGACTAACATGTTAATGTAACTAAGTCTCTGGATCAGAACGTCTGTTAAATGACTAACATGTTAATGTAACTAAGTCTCTGGATCAGAACGTCTGTTAAATGACTAACATGTTAATGTAACTAAGTCTCTGGATCAGAACGTCTGTTAAATGACTAACATGTTAATGTAACTAAGTCTCTGGATCAGAACGTCTGTTAAATGACTAACATGTTAATGTAACTAAGTCTCTGGATCAGAACGTCTGTTAAATGACTAACATGTTAATGTAACTAAGTCTCTGGATCAGAACGTCTGTTAAATGACTAACATGTTAATGTAACTAAGTCTCTGGATCAGAACGTCTGTTAAATGACTAACATGTTAATGTAACTAAGTCTCTGGATCAGAACGTCTGTTAAATGACTAACATGTTAATGTAACTAAGTCTCTGGATCAGAACGTCTGTTAAATGACTAACATGTTAATGTAACTAAGTCTCTGGATCAGAACGTCTGTTAAATGACTAACATGTTAATGTAACTAAGTCTCTGGATCAGAACGTCTGTTAAATGACTAACATGTTAATGTAACTAAGTCTCTGGATCAGAACGTCTGTTAAATGACTAACATGTTAATGTAACTAAGTCTCTGGATCAGAACGTCTGTTAAATGACTAACATGTTAATGTAACTAAGTCTCTGGATCAGAACGTCTGTTAAATGACTAACATGTTAATGTAACTAAGTCTCTGGATCAGAACGTCTGTTAAATGACTAACATGTTAATGTAACTAAGTCTCTGGATCAGAACGTCTGTTAAATGACTAACATGTTAATGTAACTAAGTCTCTGGATCAGAACGTCTGTTAAATGACTAACATGTTAATGTAACTAAGTCTCTGGATCAGAACGTCTGTTAAATGACTAACATGTTAATGTAACTAAGTCTCTGGATCAGAACGTCTGTTAAATGACTAACATGTTAATGTAACTAAGTCTCTGGATCAGAACGTCTGTTAAATGACTAACATGTTAATGTAACTAAGTCTCTGGATCAGAACGTCTGTTAAATGACTAACATGTTAATGTAACTAAGTCTCTGGATCAGAACGTCTGTTAAATGACTAACATGTTAATGTAACTAAGTCTCTGGATCAGAACGTCTGTTAAATGACTAACATGTTAATGTAACTAAGTCTCTGGATCAGAACGTCTGTTAAATGACTAACATGTTAATGTAACTAAGTCTCTGGATCAGAACGTCTGTTAAATGACTAACATGTTAATGTAACTAAGTCTCTGGATCAGAACGTCTGTTAAATGACTAACATGTTAATGTAACTAAGTCTCTGGATCAGAACGTCTGTTAAATGACTAACATGTTAATGTAACTAAGTCTCTGGATCAGAACGTCTGTTAAATGACTAACATGTTAATGTAACTAAGTCTCTGGATCAGAACGTCTGTTAAATGACTAACATGTTAATGTAACTAAGTCTCTGGATCAGAACGTCTGTTAAATGACTAACATGTTAATGTAACTAAGTCTCTGGATCAGAACGTCTGTTAAATGACTAACATGTTAATGTAACTAACTCTCTGGATCAGAACGTCTGTTAAATGACTAACATGTTAATGTAACTAAGTCTCTGGATCAGAACGTCTGTTAAATGACTAACATGTTAATGTAACTAAGTCTCTGGATCAGAACGTCTGTTAAATGACTAACATGTTAATGTAACTAAGTCTCTGGATCAGAACGTCTGTTAAATGACTAACATGTTAATGTAACTAAGTCTCTCTGGATCAGAACGTCTGTTAAATGACTAACATGTTAATGTAACTAAGTCTCTGGATCAGAACGTCTGTTAAATGACTAACATGTTAATGTAACTAAGTCTCTGGATCAGAACGTCTGTTAAATGACTAACATGTTAATGTAACTAAGTCTCTGGATCAGAACGTCTGTTAAATGACTAACATGTTAATGTAACTAAGTCTCTGGATCAGAACGTCTGTTAAATGACTAACATGTTAATGTAACTAAGTCTCTGGATCAGAACGTCTGTTAAATGACTAACATGTTAATGTAACTAAGTCTCTGGATCAGAACGTCTGTTAAATGACTAACATGTTAATGTAACTAAGTCTCTCTGGATCAGAACGTCTGTTAAATGACTAACATGTTAATGTAACTAAGTCTCTCTGGATCAGAACGTCTGTTAAATGACTAACATGTTAATGTAACTAAGTCTCTGGATCAGAACGTCTGTTAAATGACTAACATGTTAATGTAACTAAGTCTCTGGATCAGAACGTCTGTTAAATGACTAACATGTTAATGTAACTAAGTCTCTGGATCAGAACGTCTGTTAAATGACTAACATGTTAATGTAACTAAGTCTCTCTGGATCAGAACGTCTGTTAAATGACTAACATGTTAATGTAACTAAGTCTCTGGATCAGAACGTCTGTTAAATGACTAACACGTTAATGTAACTAAGTCTCTGGATCAGAACGTCTGTTAAATGACTAACATGTTAATGTAACTAAGTCTCTCTGGATCAGAACGTCTGTTAAATGACTAACATGTTAATGTAACTAAGTCTCTGGATCAGAACGTCTGTTAAATGACTAACATGTTAATGTAACTAAGTCTCTGGATCAGAACGTCTGTTAAATGACTAACATGTTAATGTAACTAAGTCTCTCTGGATCAGAACGTCTGTTAAATGACTAACATGTTAATGTAACTAAGTCTCTGGATCAGAACGTCTGTTAAATGACTAACATGTTAATGTAACTAAGTCTCTGGATCAGAACGTCTGTTAAATGACTAACACGTTAATGTAACTAAGTCTCTGGATCAGAACGTCTGTTAAATGACTAACACGTTAATGTAACTAAGTCTCTGGATCAGAACGTCTGTTAAATGACTAACATGTTAATGTAACTAAGTCTCTGGATCAGAACGTCTGTTAAATGACTAACATGTTAATGTAACTAAGTCTCTGGATCAGAACGTCTGTTAAATGACTAACATGTTAATGTAACTAAGTCTCTGGATCAGAACGTCTGTTAAATGACTAACATGTTAATGTAACTAAGTCTCTGGATCAGAACGTCTGTTAAATGACTAACATGTTAATGTAACTAAGTCTCTGGATCAGAACGTCTGTTAAATGACTAACATGTTAATGTAACTAAGTCTCTGGATCAGAACGTCTGTTAAATGACTAACATGTTAATGTAACTAAGTCTCTGGATCAGAACGTCTGTTAAATGACTAACATGTTAATGTAACTAAGTCTCTGGATAAGAACGTCTGTTAAATGACTAACATGTTAATGTAACTAAGTCTCTGGATCAGAACGTCTGTTAAATGACTAACATGTTAATGTAACTAAGTCTCTCTGGATCAGAACGTCTGTTAAATGACTAACATGTTAATGTAACTAAGTCTCTGGATCAGAACGTCTGTTAAATGACTAACATGTTAATGTAACTAAGTCTCTCTGGATCAGAACATCTGTTAAATGACTAACATGTTAATGTAACTAAGTCTCTCTGGATCAGAACGTCTGTTAAATGACTAACATGTTAATGTAACTAAGTCTCTGGATCAGAACGTCTGTTAAATGACTAACATGTTAATGTAACTAAGTCTCTGGATCAGAACGTCTGTTAAATGACTAACATGTTAATGTAACTAAGTCTCTCTGGATCAGAACGTCTGTTAAATGACCAACATGTTAATGTAACTAAGTCTCTGGATCAGAACGTCTGTTAAATGACTAACATGTTAATGTAACTAAGTCTCTGGATCAGAACGTCTGTTAAATGACTAACATGTTAATGTAACTAAGTCTCTCTGGATCAGAACGTCTGTTAAATGACTAACATGTTAATGTAACTAAGTCTCTGGATCAGAACGTCTGTTAAATGACTAACATGTTAATGTAACTAAGTCTCTGGATCAGAACGTCTGTTAAATGACTAACATGGTAATGTAATATCTTACGTGAGGAAGTCCCTGACGTCCTCTACAGTGAGTTCTCCGGTGGTGTCCAGACTGAGATCAACCATACTCATGGGGGAGTCCAGAGGGGAGAGGGGAGGCGGGGAGGACAGGCCACACGGGGGGTCCTCGGTTAACCCTGGGGGTCAGGGGTTAGAGGTCAGACTGAGACAATGTGAAAGGGGAGGCGGGGAGGACAGGCCACACTGGGGGTCCTCGGTTAACCCTGGAGGTCAGGGGTTAGAGGTCAGACTGAGGCAATGTGAAAGGGGATTGGTTGACAGCCAGTTAGTAAATGTTAGCAGAAGGACCAATGAGAAGCGTTCCACGTACCTTCAGCCTGGTTCCGGTGAGTTCCGTTGGCCCGGAGAGGCATGGCAGCGTCGTCGCTATGGAGACAGAGAACAGCATCAGAGCAGTAGCTCACGGTGTTGTTGATACTGGGTAACAACCCCAGTGCACCATGGGAGGTTAGAGTGGGGGCGGCGTAGCCTAGTGGTTAACGCGTTGGACTAGTAACCAAAAAGGTTTCTAGATCGAATCCCCTGACAAGGTAAAACATGTGTCATTCATCCCCTGAACAAGGCAGTTAACCCACTGTTCCTAGACCGTCGTGGAAAATAAGAATTAGTTCTTAACTGACTTGCCTCGTTAAATAAAAGGTAAAAAAATAAATAATTGCCCCTCAGCTTTGAGTGAAAACAGCCTTCACAGCCTTACGTTACATTCTGCTGGAGGAGAAGATCATTCACAGCCTTACGTTTTCAGATGTGTTACATTCTGCTGGATTGATCTGCTTCTTTCAGAACAAACATCTCACATGTTGGAAAGATGTAAAACCAAACCTGAGATTTTGGGAGAACTGCTTCACATGCTAATCTAGTTTGTGACAAAAATACATTTATGAGGTGTCATTCGCCTGTTGGGATATCGTGATCTCTCTGGCCTGGAATGTAAATGCCTTCTGATTCACTTGGATAAACTAATGAGCATAAGATTTGAGATTTTTAAAAAGTAAAAATTGGCAAAAAAAAAAAGGTGAGATTGGACAACCTTGTCGTGTTCCTTTGTAAAATGTGAGAACGGGAGAGGACAGGAGGTGTGAGGACGGGAGAGGACAGGAGGTGTGAGGACGGGAGAGGACAGGAGGTGTGAGGACGGGAGAGGACAGGAGGTGTGAGGACGGGACGGGAGAGGACAGGAGGTGTGAGGACGGGAGAGGACAGGAGGTGTGAGGACGGGAGAGGACAGGAGGTGTGAGGACGGGAGAGGACAGGAGGTGTGAGGACAGGAGAGGACAGGAGGTGTGAGGACGGGAGAGGACAGGAGGTGTGAGGACGGGAGGGGAGAGGACAGGAGGTGTGAGGACGGAAGAGGACAGGAGGTGTGAGGACGGGAGAGGACAGGAGGTGTGAGGACGGGAGGGGAGAGGACAGGTGTGAGGACGGGAGAGGACAGGAGGTGTGAGGACGGGAGAGGACAGGAGGTGTGAGGACGGGAGAGGACAGGAGGTGTGAGGACGGGAGAGGACAGGAGGTGTGAGGACGGGAGGGGAGAGGACAGGTGTGAGGACGGGAGAGGACAGGAGGTGTGAGGACGGGAGAGGACAGCAGGTGTGAGGACGGGAGAGGACAGGAGGTGTGAGGACGGGAGAGGACAGGAGGTGTGAGGACGGAAGAGGACAGGTGGTGTGAGGACGGGAGGGGAGAGGACAGGAGGTGTGAGGACGGAAGAGGACAGGAGGTGTGAGGACGGGAGGGTAGAGGACAGGAGTTGTGAGGACGGGAGAGGACAGGAGGTGTGAGGACGGGAGAGGACAGCAGGTGTGAGGACGGGAGAGGACAGGAGGTGTGAGGACAGGAGAGGACAGGAGGTGTGAGGACGGAAGAGGACAGGAGGTGTGAGGACGGGAGGGGAGAGGACAGGAGGTGTGAGGACGGAAGAGGACAGGAGGTGTGAGGACGGGAGGGGAGAGGACAGGAGGTGTGAGGACGGGAGAGGACAGCAGGTGTGAGGACGGGAGAGGACAGGAGGTGTGAGGATGGGAGAGGACAGGAGGTGTGAGGACGGGAGAGGACAGGAGGTGTGAGGACGGAAGAGGACAGGAGGTGTGAGGACGGAAGAGGACAGGAGGTGTGGGGACGGGAGGTGTGAGGACAGGAGGTGTGAGGACAGGGAGAGGACAGGACATGTGTGGACGGGAGAGGACAGGACATGTGTGGACGGGAGAGGACAGGAGGTGTGAGGACGGGAGAGGACAGGAGGTGTGAGGACGGGAGGTGTGAGGACGGGAGGTGTGAGGAAAAGAGGTGTGAGGACGGGAGAGGACAGGAGGTGTGAGGACGGGAGGTGTGAGGACGGGAGAGGACGGGAGGTGTGAGGACGGGAGAGGACAGGAGGTGTGAGGACGGGAGGAGTGAGGATGGAAGAGGACAGGAGGTGTGAGGACGGGAGAGGACAGGAGATGTGAGGACAAGGAGGACAGGAGATGTGAGGACGGGTGAGGACAGGAGGTGTGTGGACGGGAGGTGTGAGGATGGGGAGGACAGGAGGTGTGAGGACGGGAGAGGACAGGATGTGAGGACGGAGAGGACAGGAGGTGTGAGGACGGGAGAGGACAGGAGGTGTGAGGACGGGAGAGGACAGCAGGTGTGAGGATGGAGGTGTGAGGACAGGAGGTGAAAGGACGGGAGGTGAGAGGACGGGAGGTGAGAGGACGGGAGGTGAGAGGACGGGAGGTGAGAGGACGGGAGGTGAGAGGACGGGAGGTGAGAGGACGGGAGGTGAGAGGACGGGAGGTGAGAGGATGGGGAGGACAGGAGGTGTGAGGACGGGAGAGGACAGGATGTGAGGACGGAGAGGACAGGAGGTGTGAGGACGGGAGAGGACAGGAGGTGTGAGGACGGGAGAGGACAGCAGGTGTGAGGATGGAGGTGTGAGGACAGGAGGTGAAAGGACGGGAGGTGAGAGGACGGGAGGTGAGAGGACGGGAGGTGAGAGGACGGGAGGTGAGAGGACGGGAGGTGAGAGGACGGGAGGTGAGAGGACGTTCAGCATCTTTGTAAACGAGGCGTGTAGTGACCTGATGTGTGGCTCCAGCGGTCGCTCCAGATCCACAGTACACAGCGGTTCAGTGATGACTTTAGCTGACAGGGAGAAACGCTGGTACTCTGATGGAGAGATCAGGTAGAACCCTACACACACAGAGAGACAGATCAGGTGGAACCCTACACACACAGAGACAGAGATCAGGTAGAACCCTACACACAGAGAGACAGAGATCAGGTAGAACCCTACACACACAGAGACAGAGATCAGGTAGAACCCTATACACACAGAGACAGAGATCAGGTAGAACCCTACACACATACAGAGACAGAGATCAGGTAGAACCCTACACACACAGAGACAGAGATCAGGTAGAACCCTATACACATACAGAGACAGAGATCAGGTAGAACCCTACACACAGAGAGACAGAGATCAGGTAGAACCCTACACACACAGAGACAGAGATCAGGTAGAACCCTACACACACAGAGAGACAGAGATCAGGTAGAACCCTACACACACAGAGAGACAGAGATCAGGTAGAACCCTACACACACAGAGAGACAGAGATCAGGTAGAACCCTACACACAGAGAGACAGAGATCAGGTAGAACCATACACACAGAGAGACAGAGATCAGGTAGAACCCTACACACACAGAGAGACAGAGATCAGGTAGAACCCTACACACACAGAGACAGAGATCAGGTAGAACCCTATACACACAGAGACAGAGATCAGGTAGAACCCTACACACATACAGAGACAGAGATCAGGTAGAACCCTACACACACAGAGACAGAGATCAGGTAGAACCCTATACACATACAGAGACAGAGATCAGGTAGAACCCTACACACAGAGAGACAGAGATCAGGTAGAACCCTACACACACAGAGACAGAGATCAGGTAGAACCCTACACACACAGAGAGACAGAGATCAGGTAGAACCCTACACACACAGAGAGACAGAGATCAGGTAGAACCCTACACACACAGAGAGACAGAGATCAGGTAGAACCCTACACACAGAGAGACAGAGATCAGGTAGAACCATACACACACAGAGACAGAGATCAGGTAGAACCCTACACACAGAGAGACAGAGATCAGGTAGAACCCTACACACAGAGAGACAGAGATCAGGTAGAACCCTACACACACAGAGACAGAGATCAGGTAGAACCCTACACACACAGAGACAGAGATCAGGTAGAACCCTACACACACAGAGACAGAGATCAGGTAGAACCCTACACACACAGAGACAGAGATCAGGTAGAACCCTACACACAGAGAGAGAGAGAGATCAGGTAGAACCCTACACACAGAGAGAGACAGAGATCAGGTAGAACCCTACACACACAGAGACAGAGATCAGGTAGAACCCTAAACACACAGAGAGAGAGATCAGGCAGAACCCTACACACACAGAGACAGAGATCAGGTAGAACCCTACACACACAGAGACAGAGATCAGGTAGAACCCTACACACACAGAGACAGAGATCAGGTAGAGCCCTACACACAGAGACAGAGATCAGGTAGAACCCTACACACAGAGACAGAGATCAGGTAGAACCCTACACACAGAGAGACAGAGATCAGGTAGAACCCTACACACACAGAGAGACAGAGATCAGGTAGAACCCTACACACAGAGAGACAGAGATCAGGTAGAACCCTACACACAGAGAGACAGAGATCAGGTAGAACCCTACACACACACACACACACAGAGACAGAGACAGAGATCAGGTAGAACCCTACACACACACACACACACACACACAGAGACAGAGATCAGGTAGAACCCTACACACACAGAGACAGAGATCAGGTAGAACCCTAAACACACAGAGACAGAGAAATCAGGCAGAACCCTACACACACAGAGACAGAGATCAGGTAGAACCCTACACACACAGAGACAGAGATCAGGTAGAACCCTACACACACAGAGACAGAGATCAGGTAGAACCCTACACACAGAGACAGAGATCAGGTAGAACCCTACACACAGAGACAGAGATCAGGTAGAACCCTACACACACAGAGAGACAGAGATCAGGTAGAACCCTACACACACAGAGAGACAGAGATCAGGTAGAACCCTACACACACAGAGAGACAGAGATCAAGTAGAACCCTACACACACAGAGAGACAGAGATCAGGTAGAACCCTATACACACAGAGACAGAGAGATCAGGCAGAACCCTACACACACAGAGACAGAGATCAGGTAGAACCCTACACACACAGAGACAGAGATCAGGTAGAACCCTACACACAGAGACAGAGATCAGGTAGAACCCTACACACAGAGACAGAGATCAGGTAGAACCCTACACACAGAGAGACAGAGATCAGGTAGAACCCTACACACACAGAGACAGAGATCAGGTAGAACCCTACACACACAGAGAGACAGAGATCAGGTAGAACCCTACACACACAGAGAGACAGAGATCAGGTAGAACCCTACACACACAGAGAGACAGAGATCAGGTAGAACCCTACACACACAGAGAGACAGAGATCAGGTAGAACCCTATACACACAGAGACAGAGATCAGGTAGAACCCTAAACACAGAGAGACAGAGATCAGGTAGAACCCTACACACAGAGAGACAGAGATCAGGTAGAACCCTACACACACAGAGAGACAGAGATCAGGTAGAACCCTACACACAGAGAGACAGAGATCAGGTAGAACCCTACACACACAGAGAGACAGAGATCAGGTAGAACCCTACACACAGAGAGACAGAGATCAGGTAGAACCCTACACACACACACACACAGAGACAGAGATCAGGTAGAACCCCACACACACACAGAGAGACAGAGATCAGGTAGAACCCTACACACACACACACACAGAGACAGAGATCAGGTAGAACCCCACACACACACACAGAGAGACAGAGATCAGGTAGAACCCCACACACACACACACAGAGACAGAGATCAGGTAGAACCCCCCCCACACACAGAGAGACAGAGATCAGGTAGAACCCTACACACAGAGAGACAGAGATCAGATAGAACCCTATACACACAGAGAGACAGAGATCAGGTAGAACCCTACACACACAGAGAGACAGAGATCAGGTAGAACCCTACACACAGAGAGACAGAGATCAGGTAGAACCCTACACACACACACACACAGAGACAGAGATCAGGTAGAACCCCACACACACAGAGAGAGACAGAGATCAGGTAGAACCCTACACACACACACACACAGAGACAGAGATCAGGTAGAACCCCACACACACACACAGAGAGACAGAGATCAGGTAGAACCCCCCACACACACACACAGAGACAGAGATCAGGTAGAACCCCCCCCACACACAGAGAGACAGAGATCAGGTAGAACCCTACACACAGAGAGACAGAGATCAGATAGAACCCTATACACACAGAGAGACAGAGATCAGGTAGAACCCTACACACACAGAGAGACAGAGATCAGGTAGAACCCCACACACACAGAGACAGAGATCAGGTAGAACCCTAAACACACAGAGACAGAGAAATCAGGCAGAACCCTACACACACAGAGACAGAGATCAGGTAGAACCCTACACACACAGAGACAGAGATCAGGTAGAACCCTACACACACAGAGACAGAGATCAGGTAGAACCCTACACACAGAGACAGAGATCAGGTAGAACCCTACACACAGAGACAGAGATCAGGTAGAACCCTACACACACAGAGAGACAGAGATCAGGTAGAACCCTACACACACAGAGAGACAGAGATCAGGTAGAACCCTACACACACAGAGAGACAGAGATCAAGTAGAACCCTACACACACAGAGAGACAGAGATCAGGTAGAACCCTATACACACAGAGACAGAGAGATCAGGCAGAACCCTACACACACAGAGACAGAGATCAGGTAGAACCCTACACACACAGAGACAGAGATCAGGTAGAACCCTACACACAGAGACAGAGATCAGGTAGAACCCTACACACAGAGACAGAGATCAGGTAGAACCCTACACACAGAGAGACAGAGATCAGGTAGAACCCTACACACACAGAGACAGAGATCAGGTAGAACCCTACACACACAGAGAGACAGAGATCAGGTAGAACCCTACACACACAGAGAGACAGAGATCAGGTAGAACCCTACACACACAGAGAGACAGAGATCAGGTAGAACCCTACACACACAGAGAGACAGAGATCAGGTAGAACCCTATACACACAGAGACAGAGATCAGGTAGAACCCTAAACACAGAGAGACAGAGATCAGGTAGAACCCTACACACAGAGAGACAGAGATCAGGTAGAACCCTACACACACAGAGAGACAGAGATCAGGTAGAACCCTACACACAGAGAGACAGAGATCAGGTAGAACCCTACACACACAGAGAGACAGAGATCAGGTAGAACCCTACACACAGAGAGACAGAGATCAGGTAGAACCCTACACACACACACACACAGAGACAGAGATCAGGTAGAACCCCACACACACACAGAGAGACAGAGATCAGGTAGAACCCTACACACACACACACACAGAGACAGAGATCAGGTAGAACCCCACACACACACACAGAGAGACAGAGATCAGGTAGAACCCCACACACACACACACAGAGACAGAGATCAGGTAGAACCCCCCCCACACACAGAGAGACAGAGATCAGGTAGAACCCTACACACAGAGAGACAGAGATCAGATAGAACCCTATACACACAGAGAGACAGAGATCAGGTAGAACCCTACACACACAGAGAGACAGAGATCAGGTAGAACCCTACACACAGAGAGACAGAGATCAGGTAGAACCCTACACACACACACACACAGAGACAGAGATCAGGTAGAACCCCACACACACAGAGAGAGACAGAGATCAGGTAGAACCCTACACACACACACACACAGAGACAGAGATCAGGTAGAACCCCACACACACACACAGAGAGACAGAGATCAGGTAGAACCCCCCACACACACACACAGAGACAGAGATCAGGTAGAACCCCCCCCACACACAGAGAGACAGAGATCAGGTAGAACCCTACACACAGAGAGACAGAGATCAGATAGAACCCTATACACACAGAGAGACAGAGATCAGGTAGAACCCTACACACACAGAGAGACAGAGATCAGGTAGAACCCCACACACACAGAGACAGAGATCAGGTAGAACCCTACACACACAGAGACAGAGATCAGGTAGAACCCTACACACAGAGAGACAGAGATCAGGTAGAACCCTACACACAGAGAGACAGAGATCAGGTAGAACCCTACACACAGAGAGACAGAGATCAGGTAGAACCCTACACACACAGACAGAGATCAGGTAGAACCCTACACAGAGAGACAGAGATCAGGTAGAACCCTACACAGAGAGACAGAGATCAGGTAGAACCCTATACACACAGAGACAGAGATCAGGTAGAACCCTATACACACAGAGACAGAGATCAGGTAGAACCCTACACAGAGAGACAGAGATCAGGTAGAACCCTACACACAGAGACAGAGATCAGGTAGAACCCTACACACAGAGACAGAGATCAGGTAGAACCCTACACACACAGAGACAGAGATCAGGTAGAACCCTACACACAGAGAGACAGAGATCAGGTATAACCCTACACACACAGAGAGACAGAGATCAGGTAGAACCCTACACACACACAGAGACAGAGATCAGGTAGAACCCTACACACACACAGAGACAGAGATCAGGTAGAACCCCACACACAGAGACAGAGATCAGGTAGAACCCTACACACAGAGAGACAGAGATCAGGTAGAACCCTACACACACAGGGAGACAGAGATCAGGTAGAACCCTACACATAGAGAGAGAGATCAGGTAGAACCCTACACACACAGAGAGACAGAGATCAGGTAGAACCCTACACACAGAGAGACAGAGATCAGGTAGAACCCTACACACACACACACACACACAGAGACAGAGATCAGGTAGAACCCTACACACACAGAGACAGAGATCAGGTAGAACCCTAAACACACAGAGACAGAGAGATCAGGCAGAACCCTACACACACAGAGACAGAGATCAGGTAGAACCCTACACACACAGAGACAGAGATCAGGTAGAACCCTACACACAGAGACAGAGATCAGGTAGAACCCTACACACAGAGACAGAGATCAGGTAGAACCCTACACACACAGAGACAGAGATCAGGTAGAACCCTACACACACAGAGAGACAGAGATCAGGTAGAACCCTACACACACAGAGAGACAGAGATCAGGTAGAACCCTACACACACAGAGAGACAGAGATCAGGTAGAACCCTACACACACAGAGAGACAGAGATCAGGTAGAACCCTATACACACAGAGACAGAGAGATCAGGCAGAACCCTACACACACAGAGACAGAGATCAGGTAGAACCCTACACACACAGAGACAGAGATCAGGTAGAACCCTACACACAGAGACAGAGATCAGGTAGAACCCTACACACAGAGACATAGATCAGGTAGAACCCTACACACAGAGAGACAGAGATCAGGTAGAACCCTACACACACAGAGACAGAGATCAGGTAGAACCCTACACACACAGAGAGACAGAGATCAGGTAGAACCCTACACACACAGAGAGACAGAGATCAGGTAGAACCCTACACACACAGAGAGACAGAGATCAGGTAGAACCCTACACACACAAACACACAGAGACAGAGATCAGGTAGAACCCCACACACACACAGAGAGACAGAGATCAGGTAGAACCCTACACACACACACACACAGAGACAGAGATCAGGTAGAACCCCACACACACACACAGAGAGACAGAGATCAGGTAGAACCCCACACACACACACACAGAGACAGAGATCAGGTAGAACCCCCCCCACACACAGAGAGACAGAGATCAGGTAGAACCCTACACACAGAGAGACAGAGATCAGATAGAACCCTATACACACAGAGAGACAGAGATCAGGTAGAACCCTACACACACAGAGAGACAGAGATCAGGTAGAACCCTACACACAGAGAGACAGAGATCAGGTAGAACCCTACACACACACACACACAGAGACAGAGATCAGGTAGAACCCCACACACACACAGAGAGACAGAGATCAGGTAGAACCCTACACACACACACACACAGAGACAGAGATCAGGTAGAACCCCACACACACACACAGAGAGACAGAGATCAGGTAGAACCCCACACACACACACACAGAGACAGAGATCAGGTAGAACCCCCCCCACACACAGAGAGACAGAGATCAGGTAGAACCCTACACACAGAGAGACAGAGATCAGATAGAACCCTATACACACAGAGAGACAGAGATCAGGTAGAACCCTACACACACAGAGAGACAGAGATCAGGTAGAACCCCACACACACAGAGACAGAGATCAGGTAGAACCCTACACACACAGAGACAGAGATCAGGTAGAACCCTACACACAGAGAGACAGAGATCAGGTAGAACCCTACACACAGAGAGACAGAGATCAGGTAGAACCCTACACACAGAGAGACAGAGATCAGGTAGAACCCTACACACACAGAGAGACAGAGATCAGGTAGAACCCTACACAGAGAGACAGAGATCAGGTAGAACCCTACACAGAGAGACAGAGATCAGGTAGAACCCTACACAGAGAGACAGAGATCAGGTAGAACCCTATACACACAGAGACAGAGATCAGGTAGAACCCTACAGAGAGACAGAGATCAGGTAGAACCCTATACACACAGAGACAGAGATCAGGTAGAACCCTACACACAGAGACAGAGATCAGGTAGAACCCTACACACACAGAGACAGAGATCAGGTAGAACCCTACACACAGAGAGACAGAGATCAGGTATAACCCTACACACACAGAGAGACAGAGATCAGGTAGAACCCTACACACACACAGAGACAGAGATCAGGTAGAACCCTACACACACACAGAGACAGAGATCAGGTAGAACCCTACACACACAGAGAGACAGAGATCAGGTAGAACCCTAAACACACAGAGAGACAGAGATCAGGTAGAACCCTAAACACACAGAGAGACAGAGATCAGGTAGAACCCTACACACACAGAGACAGAGATCAGGTAGAACCCTACACACACAGAGACAGAGATCAGGTAGAACCCTACACACAGAGAGACAGAGATCAGGTAGAACCCTAAACACACAGAGAGACAGAGATCAGGTAGAACCCTACACACACAGAGACAGAGAGATCAGGTAGAACCCTACACACACAGAGACAGAGATCAGGTAGAACCCTACACACAGAGAGACAGAGATCAGGTAGAACCCTACACACACAGAGAGACAGAGATCAGGTAGAACCCTACACACAGAGAGACAGAGATCAGGTAGAACCCTACACACAGAGAGACAGAGATCAGGTAGAACCCTACACACACAGAGAGACAGAGATCAGGTAGAACCCTACACACACAGAGAGACAGAGATCAGGTAGAACCCTACACACACAGAGACAGAGATCAGGTAGAACCCTACACACACAGAGACAGAGATCAGGTAGAACCCTACACACAGAGAGACAGAGATCAGGTAGAACCCTAAACACACAGAGACAGAGATCAGGTAGAACCCTACACACACAGAGACAGAGAGATCAGGTAGAACCCTACACACAGAGAGACAGAGATCAGGTAGAACCCTACACACACAGAGACAGAGATCAGGTAGAACCCTACACACACAGAGACAGAGATCAGGTAGAACCCTACACACAGAGACAGAGATCAGGTAGAACCCTACACACAGAGACAGAGATCAGGTAGAACCCTACACACACAGAGAGACAGAGATCAGGTAGAACCCGACACACACAGAGAGACAGAGATCAGGTAGAACCCTACACACACAGAGAGACAGAGATCAGGTAGAACCCTACACACAGAGAGACAGAGATCAGGTAGAACCCTACACACACAGAGAGACAGAGATCAGGTAGAACCCTACACACAGAGAGACAGAGATCAGGTAGAACCCTACACACAGAGAGACAGAGATCAGGTAGAACCCTACACACACAGAGACAGAGATCAGGTAGAACCCTACACACAGAGAGACAGAGATCAGGTAGAACCCTAAACACACAGAGAGACAGAGATCAGGTAGAACCCTACACACACAGAGACAGAGAGATCAGGTAGAACCCTACACACACAGAGACAGAGAGATCAGGTAGAACCCTACACACAGAGACAGAGAGATCAGGTAGAACCCTACACACAGAGACAGAGATCAGGTAGAACCCTACACACACAGAGACAGAGATCAGGTAGAACCCTACACACACAGAGACAGAGATCAGGTAGAACCCTACACACAGAGACAGAGATCAGGTAGAACCCTACACACACAGAGAGACAGAGATCAGGTAGAACCCTACACACACAGAGAGACAGAGATCAGGTAGAACCCTACACACACAGAGACAGAGATCAGGTAGAACCCTACACACAGAGAGACAGAGATCAGGTAGAACCCTAAACACACAGAGACAGAGATCAGGTAGAACCCTACACACACAGAGACAGAGAGATCAGGTAGAACCCTACACACAGAGAGACAGAGATCAGGTAGAACCCTACACACACAGAGACAGAGATCAGGTAGAACCCTACACACACAGAGACAGAGATCAGGTAGAACCCTACACACAGAGACAGAGATCAGGTAGAACCCTACACACACAGAGAGACAGAGATCAGGTAGAACCCGACACACACAGAGAGACAGAGATCAGGTAGAACCCTACACACACAGAGAGACAGAGATCAGGTAGAACCCTACACACACAGAGAGACAGAGATCAGGTAGAACCCTACACACACAGAGACAGAGATCAGGTAGAACCCTACACACAGAGAGACAGAGATCAGGTAGAACCCTACACACACAGAGAGACAGAGATCAGGTAGAACCCGACACACACAGAGAGACAGAGATCAGGTAGAACCCTACACACACAGAGAGACAGAGATCAGGTAGAACCCTACACACACAGAGTGACAGAGATCAGGTAGAACCCTACACACACAGAGACAGAGATCAGGTAGAACCCTACACACAGAGAGACAGAGATCAGGTAGAACCCTACACACACAGAGAGACAGAGATCAGGTAGAACCCTATACACAGAGAGACAGAGATCAGGTAGAACCCTACACACAGAGACAGAGATCAGGTAGAACCCTACACACAGAGAGACAGAGATCAGGTAGTTGTGTGTGTGTTGCGGTGTGTATGTGTTGCGGTTTGTGTGTGTGTTCCCACCCTGTCCGTTCTTTGTGAAGACACAGGAAGCGATGCCACTGATGTCCTCTTTACGGATGCAGTCATAACGCACCTACAGACAGAGGAGAGGTTAACACACACACTGCTACACACACACACACTGCAACACACACACACACTGCTACACACACACACAGCAACATGCAAACACACACACTGCAACACCCCCCTACCTGTGGCCGTAGGGCAGGTACGTTAAACAGGTGCAGGTCTCCAAGGTTGGTCAGACAGACCAGACTGTTCTCACTGTAGTCCTCCTGGGCCGTGGAACACACCGTCACCACGGCAACCCTCCGCACACGGCAACCCTCGTGAGCCGTCAGCTTGAACTTGGTCTTCGCACTGACCTTAGGAAGACTGAACACCTGTCGGCACAACACACCTGTTAACACTGAACACCTGTTAACACAATATACCTGTCGACACAATATACCTGTCGACACAATATACCTGTCGACACAATATACCTGTCGACACTGAACACCTGTCGACACTGAACACCTGTCGACACAATATACCTGTCGACACAATATACCTGTCGACACAATATACCTGTCGACACTGAACACCTGTCGACGCAATATACCTGTCGACGCAATATACCTGTCGACGCAATATACCTGTCGACACTGAACACCTGTCGACACAATATACCTGTCGACACTGAACACCTGTCGACACTGAACACCTGTCGACACAATATACCTGTCGACACAATATACCTGTCGACACAATATACCTGTCGACACAATATACCTGTCGACACAATATACCTGTCGACACAATATACCTGTCGACACAATATACCTGTCGACACTGAACACCTGTCGACACAATATACCTGTCGACACTGAACACCTGTCGACACTGAACACCTGTCGACACTGAACACCTGTCGACACAGTATACCTGTCGACACAATATACCTGTCGACACAATATACCTGTCGACACAATATACCTGTCGACACAATATACCTGTCGACACTGAACACCTGTCGACGCAATATACCTGTCGACGCAATATACCTGTCGACGCAATATACCTGTCGACGCAATATACCTGTCGACGCAATATACCTGTCGACACTGAACACCTGTCGACACTGAACACCTGTCGACACAATATACCTGTCGACACAATATACCTGTCGACACAATATACCTGTCGACACAATATACCTGTCGACACAATATACCTGTCGACACCGAACACCTGTCGACACCGAACACCTGTCGACACCGAACACCTGTCGACACCGAACACCTGTCGACACCGAACACCTGTCGACACCGAACACCTGTCGACACCGAACACCTGTCGACACCGAACACCTGTCGACACCGAACACCTGTCGACACAACACACCTGTCGACACAACACACCTGTCGACACAACACACCTGTCGACACAACACACCTGTCGACACAACACACCTGTCGACACAACACACCTGTCGACACAACACACCTGTCGACACAACACACCTGTCGACACAACACACCTGTCGACACAACACACCTGTCGACACAGAACACCTGTCGACACAGAACACCTGTCGACACAGAACACCTGTCGACACTGAACACCTGTCGACACTGAACACCTGTCGACACTGAACACCTGTCGACACTGAACACCTGTCGACACTGAACACCTGTCGACACTGAGCACCTGTCAACAGCTGTCAACAGCTGTCAACACCTGTCAACACCTGTCAACACCTGTTAACACCTGTCAACACCTGTTAACACCTGTTAACACCTGTTAACACTGAACACCTATTAACACTGAACACCTATTAACACTGAACACCTATTAACACTGAACACCTATTAACACCTGTTAACACTGAACACCTATTAACACTGAACACCTATTAACACTGAACAACTGTTAACACTGAACACCTGTTAACACTGAACACCTGTTAACACTGAACACCTGTTAACACCTGTTAACACTGAACACCTATTAACACTGAACACCTATTAACACTGAACACCTATTAACACCTGTTAACACTGAACACCTATTAACACTGAACACCTATTAACACCTGTTAACACTGAACACCTGTTAACACTGAACACCTGTTAACACTGAACACCTGTTAACACTGAACACCTATTAACACTGAACACCTATTAACACTGAACACCTATTAACACCTGTTAACACTGAACACCTATTAACACCTGTTAACACTGAACACCTGTTAACACTGAACACCTGTTAACACTGAACACCTGTTAACACTGAACACCTGTTAACACTGAACACCTGTTAACACTGAACACCTGTTAACACTGAACACCTGTTAATACTGAACACCTGTTAACACTGAACACCTGTTAACACTTAACACCTGTTAACACTTAACACCTGTTAACACTTAACACCTGTTAACACTGACTAACAGTGAAATACTGACTGATTGCCCTTCCCAACAGGTGTGTGGGTTAGTGAGTAGGTGTGTGTGTGTGTGTGTGTGTGTGTGTGTGTGTGTGTGTGTGTGTGTGTGTGTGTGTGTGTGTGTGTGTGTGTGTGTGTGTGTGTGTGTACCTTGAGTTGTTCCTCTGATGCGATCAGGACAGAGTGTGGGTTAGTCATGTCTGGAGCAGTAGCCAGGTCCAGAGAGGCTTGGTAAGGTTCTGGTAGCGGTTTCCCCCGTCCGTCCAGAACGCAGACAGACACGACCGGAGCTCTGTGCATCAGCTGAATCTCTTTACCCAACACGGCCTCCACAGACCCGCTCACCTCACCCCCCGGCCGTCCACGGCCCGACCCCACACCCGGAACCTCACCCCCCGGTCCCCCCGGCCGTCCACGGCCCGACCCCACACCCGGAACCTCCAGAGCGTAAGCATACACACTTCCTGAGTTTGTCCCCGCCCACAGCGTCGGGCCGTGGTGTGTACCTGCAGGAGACAGAGATATACACGTTAACATAGATACACACACATTAAATAGAGATATACACGTAAACAGAGATATACACGTTAACATAGATACACACACATTAAATAGAGATATACACGTAAACAGAGATATACACGTTAACATAGATACACACATTAAACAAAGAAGTTTACATACACCTTAGCCAAATACATTTAACCTGTTGGGGATGGGGGCGCTGTTTAGACTATTTATGCTAATGTGGCTAATTTTTTAAACGGCTTCCCACAAAATCCTTGATCGTACAATATGCATATTATTATTATTATTGGATAGAAAACAGTCTATAGTTTCTATAGGAGTTGAAATTTTGTCTCTAAGTGGAACAGAGCCCATTCTACAGCAATTTCCCTGACATGGAGTCAGATTTGAGAAACGTTGGCCACTTTTCTGAAGTCATTTAAACGGGCACTGTCGTTGCTATGACTATACGGACACTTCTTACGTCTTCCCCTGGATGCCTTTACGTGATGACGATTCCAACGGGCTCGATTGCTCGTTCACAGGCACTACAAATGAAAAAAACCTTTAGCTAGCAAGTCTTTTCTTGCTGCGTAACGCGCGTGGAAGACACCGACCCTCTCCTGTTCCAAGCATTAGTTTAGCCTGTTATATTTCTCCGGTCATCTTTTCACTCGTTATAGGAGTTACAAACATCACAAAGTAGTTAATTTAAAGCGTTTTATAGCAATTTATATCCGTTTAGTGCGATTTTGGGACATTTATTTTTGCAACGATGTGAAAAGTTGGGAACGCTTTTCAGTTCATCCCGAACGTAGTTGACATTTCCACATGGCAAGAGGACAGCTTTCCACCAAAAGACGATTTCTCCCAAGAAAGGATCCTTTGCCCAAGATACTGATGGAAGAACAGCTCAAGGTAGGACATTTTTATTATGATAAATCGTGTTTCTGTCGAAACATTTTAGTGGCTTAGGACGCCATGTTTTTTGACGTAGCTTCGCTTGGCGCAAACTGTATTGAAAAGTAAGGATAAATTAAAAAATGTAATAACGCAATTGTATTAAGAATTAAATTGTCTATCAATCCCTGTCCACCCTATATTTTTTAGTCACGTTTATGAGTATTTATGTATAAGAGTAGATCACTGTCTAAGTGGCGCAAGGACGTTTTCTTTACCAGCTTGTCTACATTTCACATTGTCTAACCATGATTTTGGTGGCTAAATATAAACATTTTCGATCAAACTGTATATGCATGTTGTAATGTGATGTTACAGGAGTGTCATCGGAAGAATTCTGAGAAGGTTAGTGAAAAAATTAATATCTTTTGGCGATGTTGACTTTTATCGCTCACTTTGGCTAGAATCAATGCTGGGCTGCTATGTGCTATGTGCTACGCTAATATAACGATTTATTGTGTTTTCGCTGTAAGACACTTAGAAAATCTGAAATATTGTCTGTATTCACAGGATCTGTGTCTTTCGATTCGTGTATGCTGTGTATTTTTACGAAATGTTTGATGATTAGTAGTTAGGTAAACACGTTGCTCATTGTAATTATTCTAGTCCATTTGTGATGGTGGGTGCAATTGTAAACTATGCCATATACCTGAAATATGCACTTTTTTCTAACAAAACCTATCCCATACCATAAATATGTTATCAGACTGTCATCTAATGAGTTTTTTTGTTGGTTAGGGGCTATAAATATCTTAGTTTAGCCGAATTGGTGATGGCTACTGGTGTTGGTGGACAAATAAAAGATGGTGGAATATGCTAATGTGTTTTTAGGTAATAGATGTACATCTTTACATATTGTGTCTTCCCTGTAAAACATTTTAAAAATCGGAAATGTTGACTGGATTCATAAGATCTGTGTCTTTCATTAGCTGTATTGGACTTTAATGTGTGAAAGTTAAATATTTTAAAAAAATATTTTTTTTGAATTTCGCGGCACTGGTTTTTCAGTGGGGGGGGGGGGGGTGTGCCGCTAGCGCCACGCTGATCCTAGACAGGTTAAACTCAGTTTTTCACAATTCCTGACATTTAATCCACGTAAAAATTCCCTGTTTTAGGTCAGTTAGGATCACCACTTTATTTTAATAATGTGAAATGTCAGAATAATAGTAGAGAGAATGATTTATTTCAGCTTTTATTTCTTTCATCACATTCCCAGTGGGTCAGAAGTTTACATACACTCAATTAGTATTTGGTAGCATTGCCTTTAAATTGTTTAACTTGGGTCAAACATTTCGGGTAGCCTTCCACAAGCTTCCCACAATAAGTTGGGTGAATTTTGGCCCATTCCTCCTGACAGAGCTGGTGTAACTGAGTCAGGTTTGTAGGCCTCCTTGCTCGCACACGCTTTTTCAGTTCTGCCCACAAATCTTCTATAGGATTGAGGTCAGGGCTTTGTGATGGTCACTCAAATACCTTGACTTTGTTGTCCTTAAGCCATTTTGCCACAACTTTGGAAGTATGCTTGGAGTCATTGTCGATTTGGAAGACCCATTTGCGACCAAGCTTTAACTTCCTGACTGATGTCTTGAGATGTTGCTTCAATATATCCACATAATTTTCCTTCCTCATGATGCCATCTATTTTGTGAAGTGCACCAGTCCCTCCTGCAGCAAAGCACCCCCACAACATGATGCTGCCACCCCCGTGCTTCACATGTTGGGATGGTGTTCTTCGGCTTGCAAGCCTCCCCTTTTTCCTCCAAACATAACGATGGTCATTATGGCCAAACAGTTCTATTTTTGTTTCATCAGACCAGAGGACATTTCTACAAAAGTACGATCTTTGTCCCCATGTGCAGTTGCAAACCGTAGTCTGGCTTTTTTATGGCGGTTTTGGAGCAGTGGCTTCGTCCTTGCTGAGCGGCCTTTTCAGGTTATGTCGATATAGGACTCATTTTACTGTGGATATAGATACTTTTGTACCTGTTTCCTCCAGCATCTTCACAAGGTCCTTTGCTGTTGTTCTGGAATTGATTTGCACTTTTCGCACCAAAGTACGTTCATCTCTAGGAGACAGAACGCGTCTCCTTCCTGAGCAGTATGACGGCTGCGGGGTCCCATGGTGTTTATACTTGCGTACTATTGTTTGTACAGATAAACGTGGTACCTTCAGGCATTTGGAAATTGCTCCCAAGGATGAACCAGACTTGGAGGTCTACAAATGTTTTTCTGAGGTCTAGGCTGATTTCTTTTGATTTTCCCATGATGTCAAGCAAAGAGGCACTGAGTTTGAAGGTAGGCCTTGAAATACATCCACAGGTACACCTACAATTGACTCAAATTATGTATATTAGCCTATCAGAAGCTTCTAAAGCCATAACATAATTTTCTGGAATTTCCCAAGCTGTTTAAAGGCACAGTCAACTTAGTGTATGTAAACTTCTGAACCACTGGAATTGTGATACAGTGAATTATAAGTGAAATAATCTGTCTGTAAACAATTGTTGGGAAAATTACTTGTGTCATGTACAAAGTAGATGTCCTAACCGACTTGCCAAAACTATAGTTTGTTAACAAGAAATATGTGGAGTGGTTGAAAAACGAGTTTTAATGAATCCAACCTAAGTGTGTGTAAACTTCCGACTTCAACTGTATCAGACAGACAGAATCATACCGTCTCTAAGGTAGGTATCAGACAGAATCATACCGTCTCTAAGGTAGGTATCAGACAGAATCCTACCGTCTCTAAGGTAGGTATCAGACAGAATCCTACCGTCTCTAAGGTAGGTATCAGACAGAATCCTACCGTCTCTAAGGTAGGTATCAGACAGAATCCTACCGTCTCTAAGGTAGGTATCAGACAGAATCATACCGTCTCTAAGGTAGGTATCAGACAGAATCCTACCGTCTCTAAGGTAGGTATCAGACAGAATCATACCGTCTCTAAGGTAGGTATGATTCTGATTAGCGACTTGATTAGCGTAGTGTTAGCTAGCTACATAGTTGTCTTTGCTGTCCTTGTATCCAAGATAATTGTGTAGTTTAGAGAAATTTAGAGAAATTGTCGAGGTTACCTAGCCAGTTAGAGGTTACCTAGCCAGCTACACTTTCAAACAAAGTCAACAACGCAGCCACTGCTAGCCAGCCTACTTCACCAGCCAGCAGTACTATATCATTTTAGTCAATAAGATATATATTTTTTAATATATTTTATTTTTGCAACGTAAGCTTAACTTTCTGAACATTCGAGACGTGTAGTCCACTTGTCATTCTAATCTCCTTTGCATTAGCGTAGCCTCTTCTGTAGCCTGTCAACTATGTGTCTGTCTATCCCTCTTCTCTCCTCTCTGCACAGACCATACAAACGCTTCACACCGCGTGGCCGCTGCCACTCTAACCTGGTGGTCCCAGCGCGCACGACCCACGTGGAGTTCCAGGTCTCAGGCAGCCTCTGGAACTGCCGATCTGCGGCCAACAAGGCAGAGTTCATCTCAGCCTATGCTTCCCTCCAGTCCCTCGACTTCTTGGCACTGACGGAAACATGGATTACCACAGATAACACTGCTACTCCTACTGCTCTCTCCTCGTCTGCCCACGTGTTCTCGCACACCCCGAGAGCTTCTGGTCAGCGGGGTGGTGGCACTGGGATCCTCATCTCTCCCAAGTGGACATTCTCTCTTTCTCCCCTGACCCATCTGTCTATCGCCTCCTTTGAATTCCATGCTGTCACAGTTACCAGCCCTTTCAAGCTTAACATCCTTATCATTTATCGCCCTCCAGGTTCCCTTGGAGAGTTCATCAATGAGCTTGACGCCCTGATAAGTTCCTTTCCTGAGGATGGCTCACCTCTCACAGTTCTGGGTGACTTTAACCTCCCCACGTCTACCTTTGACTCATTCCTCTCTGCCTCCTTCTTTCCACTCCTCTCCTCTTTTGACCTCACCCTCTCACCTTCCCCCCCTACTCACAAGGCAGGCAATACGCTTGACCTCATCTTTACTAGATGCTGTTCTTCCACTAATCTCATTGCAACTCCCCTCCAAGTCTCCGACCACTACCTTGTATCCTTTTCCCTCTCGCTCTCATCCAACACTTCCCACACTGCCCCTACTCGGATGGTATCGCGCCGTCCCAACCTTCGCTCTCTCTCCCCCGCTACTCTCTCCTCTTCCATCCTATCATCTCTTCCCTCTGCTCAAACCTATCTCCTGATTCTGCCTCCTCAACCCTCCTCTCCTCCCTTTCTGCATCCTTTGACTCTCTATGTCCCCTATCCTCCAGGCCGGCTCGGTCCTCCCCTCCTGCTCCGTGGCTCGACGACTCACTGCGAGCTCACAGAACAGGGCTCCGGGCAGCCGAGCAGAAATGGAGGAAAACTCGCCTCCCTGCGGACCTGGCATCCTTTCACTCCCTCCTCTCTACATTCTCCTCTTCTGTCTCTGCTGCTAAAGCCACTTTCTACCACTCTAAATTCCAAGCATCTGCCTATAACCCTAGGAAGCTCTTTGCCACCTTCTCCTCCCTCCTGAATCCTCCTCCCCTTCCTCCCCCCTCCTCCCTCTCTGCAGATGACTTCGTCAACCATTTTGAAAAGAAGGTCGACGACATCCGATCCTCGTTTGCTAAGTCAAACGACACCGCTGGTTCTGCTCACACTGCCCTACCCTGTGCTTTGACCTCTTTCTCCCCTCTCTCTCCAGATGAAATCTCGCGTCTTGTGACGGCCGGCCGCCCAACAACCTGCCCGCTTGACCCTATCCCCTCCTCTCTTCTCCAGACCATTTCCGGAGACCTTCTCCCTTACCTCACCTCGCTCATCAACTCATCCTTGACCGCTGGCTACGTCCCTTCCGTCTTCAAGAGAGCGAGAGTTGCACCCCTTCTGAAAAAACCTACACTCGATCCCTCCGATGTCAACAACTACAGACCAGTATCCCTTCTTTCTTTTCTCTCCAAAACTCTTGAACGTGCCGTCCTTGGCCAGCTCTCCTGCTATCTCTCTCAGAATGACCTTCTTGATCCAAATCAGTCAGGTTTCAAGACTAGTCATTCAACTGAGACTGCTCTTCTCTGTGTCACGGAGGCGCTCCGCACTGCTAAAGCTAACTCTCTCTCCTCTGCTCTCATCCTTCTAGACCTATCGGCTGCCTTTGATACTGTGAACCATCAGATCCTCCTCTCCACCCTCTCCGAGCTGGGCATCTCCGGCGCGGCCCACGCTTGGATTGCGTCCTACCTGACAGGTCGCTCCTACCAGGTGGCGTGGCGAGAATCTGTCTCCGCACCACGTGCTCTCACCACTGGTGTCCCCCAGGGCTCTGTTCTAGGCCCTCTCCTATTCTCGCTATACACCAAGTCACTTGGCTCTGTCATATCCTCACATGGTCTCTCCTATCATTGCTATGCAGACGACACACAATTAATCTTCTCCTTTCCCCCCTCTGATAACCAGGTGGCGAATCGCATCTCTGCATGTCTGGCAGACATATCAGTGTGGATGACGGATCACCACCTCAAGCTGAACCTCGGCAAGACGGAGCTGCTCTTCCTCCCGGGGAAGGACTGCCCGTTCCATGATCTCGCCATCACGGTTGACAACTCCATTGTGTCCTCCTCCCAGAGTGCTAAGAACCTTGGCGTGATCCTGGACAACACCCTGTCGTTCTCAACTCACATCAAGGCGGTGACCCGTTCCTGTAGGTTCATGCTCTACAACATTCGCAGAGTACGACCCTGCCTCACACAGGTAGCGGCGCAGGTCCTAATCCAGGCACTTGTCATCTCCCGTCTGGATTACTGCAACTCGCTGTTGGCTGGGCTCCCTGCCTGTGCTATTAAACCCCTACAACTCATCCAGAACGCCGCAGCCCGTCTGGTGTTCAACCTTCCCAAGTTCTCTCACGTCACCCCGCTCTCTCCACTGGCTTCCAGTTGAAGCTCGCATCCGCTACAAGACCATGGTGCTTGCCTACGGAGCTGTGAGGGGAACGGCACCTCCGTACCTTCAGGCTCTGATCAGGCCCTACACCCAAACAAGGGCACTGCGTTCATCCACCTCTGGCCTGCTCGCCTCCCTACCTCTGAGGAAGTACAGTTCCCGCTCAGCCCAGTCAAAACTGTTCGCTGCTCTGGCACCCCAATGGTGGAACAAACTCCCTCACGACGCCAGGTCAGCGGAGTCAATCACCACCTTCCGGAGACACCTGAAACCCCACCTCTTTAAGGAATACCTAGGATAGGATAAAGTAATCCTTCTAACCCCCCCCCTCCCCCTTAAAAGAGTTAGATGCACTATTGTAAAGTGGTTGTTCCACTGGACATCATAAGGTGAATGCACCAATTTGTAAGTCGCTCTGGATAAGAGCGTCTGCTAAATGACTTAAATGTAATGTAAATGTAGGTATCAGACAGAATCATACCGTCTCTAAGGTAGGTATCAGACAGAATCCTACCGTCTCTAAGGTAGGTATCAGACAGACAGAATCATACTGTCTCTAAGGTAGGTATCAGACAGAATCCTACCGTCTCTAAGGTAGGTATCAGACAGAATCATACCGTCTCTAAGGTAGGTATCAGACAGAATCATACCGTCTCTAAGGTAGGTATCAGACAGAATCCTACCGTCTCTAAGGTAGGTATCAGACAGACAGAATCATACCGTCTCTAAGGTAGGTATCAGACAGACAGAATCATACCGTCTCTAAGGTAGGTATCAGACAGACAGAATCATACCGTCTCTAAGGTAGGTATCAGACAGACAGAATCCTACCGTCTCTAAGGTAGGTATCAGACAGAATCCTACCGTCTCTAAGGTAGGTACCAGACAGAATCCTACCGTCTCTAAGGTAGGTACCAGACAGAATCCTACCGTCTCTAAGGTAGGTATCAGACAGAATCCTACCGTCTCTAAGGTAGGTATCAGACAGAATCCTACCGTCTCTAAGGTAGGTATCAGACAGAATCCTACCGTCTCTAAGGTAGGTATCAGACAGAATCCTACCGTCTCTAAGGTAGGTACCAGACAGAATCCTACCGTCTCTAAGGTAGGTATCAGACAGAATCCTACCGTCTCTAAGGTAGGTATCAGACAGACAGAATCATACCGTCTCTAAGGTAGGTATCAGACAGACAGAATCATACCGTCTCTAAGGTAGGTATCAGACAGACAGAATCATACCGTCTCTAAGGTAGGTATCAGACAGACAGAATCCTACCGTCTCTAAGGTAGGTATCAGACAGAATCCTACCGTCTCTAAGGTAGGTACCAGACAGAATCCTACCGTCTCTAAGGTAGGTACCAGACAGAATCCTACCGTCTCTAAGGTAGGTATCAGACAGAATCCTACCGTCTCTAAGGTAGGTATCAGACAGAATCCTACCGTCTCTAAGGTAGGTATCAGACAGAATCCTACCGTCTCTAAGGTAGGTATCAGACAGAATCCTACCGTCTCTAAGGTAGGTATCAGACAGAATCCTACCGTCTCTAAGGTAGGTACCAGACAGAATCCTACCGTCTCTAAGGTAGGTATCAGACAGAATCCTACCGTCTCTAAGGTAGGTATCAGACAGAATCCTACCGTCTCTAAGGTACGTATCAGCGAAACAGAGACATCGCACCACTCCTGATAGAGAGTCGTCAGCTGATCTCGGTTCGATCCTCCTCTGCACCGGAGCTACTTCCTCCTGGTCAGCTAGCGCTGCGTTGGCTTCCTGGATCTACACACACAGGAAGTGATGTCACACCAATGTCACACTGGGCGTTATGTCACACTCATTGGATGCACTGTGAGAATCAAATACAATACAAGTACTGTTTGAATTCTAGACATTCACTGATATATCATTATTTAAATATTCCCCATATAATGTTGGGCAAACATGGCTGCCGTAGTGTCATGTAGATCCATCATGATGCTCATTCTCAACATCCAGGGTGCGTTGGGAAATTCACACCAGAGCCCTCTGGTTTGTCCTGCACATCAAGCTGTCACTACAGAAACAGGATATAGACTAGTGTCCTGTCCAGGGGGTGTCCTGTACATCACACCAGAGCCCTCTGGTTTGAGAGCGCCGGAGCGCACAAATCATTTATGAATTTTACGAACGTCCCCCGGTTGTTACGACAGTAAACATTGGCAACGAAAAAACACACTGTAGCTGTGTCAGTGACACAGCTACAGTCACTAAAGGTCTAGACAACATGAGCACTAACATGGTCTGTACATCACTAGTGTCCTGTCCAGGGGGTGTACTGTACATCAAGCTGTCTCACTGCGTGTGTTACCTTGCTGGTAGGGGTGTCCTGTACATCAAGCCGTCTCACTGCGTGTGTTACCTTGCTGGTAGGGGTGTCCTGTACATCAAGCCGTCTCACTGCGTGTGTTACCTTGCTGGTAGGGGTGTCCTGTACATCAAGCCGTCTCACTGCGTACGTTACCTTGCTGGTAGGGGTGTCCTGTACATCAAGCCGTCTCACTGTGTGTGTTACCTTGCTGGTAGGGGTGTCCTGTCCAGGGGGTGTCCTGTACATCAAGCCGTCTCACTGCGTGTGTTACCTTGCTGGTAGGGGTGTCCTGTCTCACTGTGTGTGTTACCTTGCTGGTAGGGGTGTCCTGTACATCAAGCCGTCTCACTGTGTGCGTTACCTTGCTGGTAGGGGTGTCCTGTACATCAAGCTGTCTCACTGCGTGTGTTACCTTGCTGGTAGGGGTGTCCTGTCTCACTGTGTGTGTTACCTTGCTGGTAGGGGTGTCCTGTACATCAAGCCGTCTCACTGTGTGCGTTACCTTGCTGGTAGGGGTGTCCTGTACATCAAGCCGTCTCACTGCGTGTGTTACCTTGCTGGTAGGGGTGTCCTGTACATCAAGCTGTCTCACTGCGTGTGTTACCTTGCTGGTAGGGGTGTCCTGTACATCAAGCTGTCTCACTGCGTGTGTTACCTTGCTGGTAGGGGTGTCCTGTACATCAAGCCGTCTCACTGCGTGTGTTACCTTGCTGGTAGGGGTGTCCTGTACATCAAGCCGTCTCACTGCGTGTGTTACCTTGCTGGTAGGGGTGTCCTGTACATCAAGCCGTCTCACTGCGTACGTTACCTTGCTGGTAGGGGTGTCCTGTACATCAAGCCGTCTCACTGTGTGTGTTACCTTGCTGGTAGGGGTGTCCTGTCCAGGGGGTGTCCTGTACATCAAGCCGTCTCACTGCGTGTGTTACCTTGCTGGTAGGGGTGTCCTGTCTCACTGTGTGTGTTACCTTGCTGGTAGGGGTGTCCTGTACATCAAGCCGTCTCACTGTGTGCGTTACCTTGCTGGTAGGGGTGTCCTGTACATCAAGCTGTCTCACTGCGTGTGTTACCTTGCTGGTAGGGGTGTCCTGTCTCACTGTGTGTGTTACCTTGCTGGTAGGGGTGTCCTGTACATCAAGCCGTCTCACTGTGTGCGTTACCTTGCTGGTAGGGGTGTCCTGTACATCAAGCCGTCTCACTGCGTGTGTTACCTTGCTGGTAGGGGTGTCCTGTACATCAAGCCGTCTCACTGTGTGTGTTACATTGCTGGTAGGGGTGTCCTGTACATCAAGCCGTCTCACTGTGTGTGTTACCTTGCTGGTAGGGGTGTCCTGTCCAGGGGGTGTCCTACCTTGCTGGTAGGGGTGTCCTGTCCAGGGGGTGTCCTACCTTGCTGGTAGGGGTGTCCTGTCCAGGGGGTGTCCTACCTTGCTGGTAGGGGTGTCCTGTCCAGGGGGTGTCCTACCTTGCTGGTAGGGGTGGGGACGGGGCGTTTCTTCCCAGACACTCGACTCTTCCGGATGCGTCTGAAGCTCTGTCTGAGAGACTTCTTCAGACTCTTCACTCTGCTGAGAGGTCCCTCCATCGCTAGGGAGTCGTTAGGGTGCAGGGTACACCTGGAGACAAGAGAACAGCTTAACAACACACCAGAGGGGACACCTGGAGACAAGAGAGAGACAGAACAGTGTGTGTGTCTGTGTGTGTGTGTACCTGGCCAGTACAGTCATGTATGTGTGTGTGTGTGTGTGTGTGTGTGTGTGTGTGTGTGTGTGTGTGTGTGTGTGTGTGTGTGTACCTGGCCAGAACAGCAGTGCGTCTGTGGTAGTCAAACAGTCCGAAGCCGTGACTCGTCCCGAACGCTACGAGGTTCCACTCCGCATGCAGCATCACGGCGGTAACAGAGGCTGGGGGGAGGGCCTGCACCATGACCAATGGTTGGAAGCCTGGAGGGAAGGGGGCGGGGCTGGCTCGGGGCTCCAGCCTATCATGGCCCTTCCAGGTGAACCCCTCTCGGTCCTGAAGCAGGTCGACCGTGGAGACGTGGACCGTGTGATCCGACCGCTCATCACTCAGACCCAGCACGATCACCTGGAGACATAGACACACAGAGACACACAGAGATACACACACACAGACACACACACACAGACACACACAGACAGACAGACAGACAGACACACACACACACAGAGACAGAGAGACAGACACACACACAGAGACAGAGAGACACACACACAGAGACAGACACTTAGATTTTATTGACAGAGCTCTCAAGAAGAAGAGGAGTGTCCAATTACACAAACACAGTTCTCTGTGTGTGTGTGTGTACCTGTCCAGCGGTCCCGGCCACCACCAGTCTACAGCTGTGTGTGTGTGTGTGTGTGTGTGTGTGTGTGTGTGTGTGTGTGTGTGTGTGTGTACCTGTCCAGCGGTCCCGGCCACCACCAGTCTACAGCTGTGTGTGTGTGTGTGTGTGTGTGTGTGTGTGTGTGTGTGTGTGTGTACCTGTCCAGCGGTCCCAGCCACCACCAGTCTACAGCTGTATTTACACAGACTGATCTTCTGGATCCCGAGACGAGGATCATCACTATACGGATCGAAACAGCCCACCTGGAACACACACCATCATCATCATCATCATCACTATACGGATCGAAACAGCCCACCTGGAACACACACCATCATCATCATCATCATCACTATACGGATCGAAACAGCCCACCTGGAACACACACCATCATCATCATCATTATCATCATCATCACTATACGGATCAAAACAGCCCACCTGGAACACACACCATCATCATCATCATCACTATACGGATCAAAACAGCCCACCTGGAACACACACCATCATCATCATCATCACTATACGGGTCAAAACAGCCCACCTGGAACACACACCATCATCATCATCATCACTATACGGATCAAAACAGCCTACCTGGAACACACACCATCATCATCATCACTATACGGATCAAAACAGCCCACCTGGAACACACACCATCATCATCATCATCACTATACGGATCAAAACAGCCCACCTGGAACACACACCATCATCATCATCATCACTATACGGATCAAAACAGCCCACCTGGAACACACACCATCATCATCATCATCATCACTATACGGGTCAAAACAGCCCACCTGGAACACACACCATCATCATCATCATCACTATACGGATCAAAACAGCCCACCTGGAACACACACCATCATCACTATACGGATCAAAACAGCCCACCTGGAACACACACCATCATCATCATCATCATCACTATACGGATCAAAACAGCCCACCTGGAACAAACACCATCATCATCATCATCATCATCACTATACGGATCAAAACAGCCCACCTGGAACACACACCATCATCATCATCACTATACGGGTCAAAACAGCCCACCTGGAACACACACCATCATCATCATCATCATCACTATACGGATCAAAACAGCCCACCTGGAACACACACCATCATCATCATCATCATCACTATACGGATCAAAACAGCCCACCTAGAACACACACCATCATCATCATCATCATCACTATACGGATCAAAACAGCACACCTGGTACACACACCATCATTATCATCATCATCATCACTATACGGATCAAAACAGCCCACCTGGAACACACACCATCATCATCATCACTATACGGATCAAAACAGCCCACCTGGAACACACATCATCATCATCATCATCATCACTATACGGATCAAAACAGCCCACCTGGAACACACACCATCATCATCATCACTATACGGATCAAAACAGCCCACCTGGAACACACACCATCATCATCATCACTATACGGATCAAAACAGCCCACCTGGAACACACACCATCATCATCATCATCATCACTATACGGATCAAAACAGCCCACCTGGAACACACACCATCATCATCATCATCATCACTATACGGATCAAAACAGCCCACCTGGAACACACACCATCATCATCATCATCATCACTATACGGATCAAAACAGCCCACCTGGAACACACACCATCATCATCATCATCATCATCACTATACGGATCAAAACAGCCCACCTGGAACACACACCATCATCATCATCATCACTATACGGATCAAAACAGCCCACCTGGAACACACACCATCATCATCATCATCATCACTATACGGATCAAAACAGCCCACCTGGAACACACACCATCATCATCATCATCATCATCATCACTATACGGGTCAAAACAGCCCACCTGGAACACACACCATCATCATCATCACTATACGGATCAAAACAGCCCACCTGGAACACAGACCATCATCATCATCACTATACGGGTCAAAACAGCCCACCTGGAACACACACCATCATCATCATCATCAAAACAGCCCACCTGGAACACACACCATCATCATCATCATCACTATACGGATCAAAACAGCCTACCTGGAACACACACCATCATCATCATCATCATCACTATACGGATCAAAACAGCCCACCTGGAACACACACCATCATCATCATCACTATACGGGTCAAAACAGCCCACCTGGAACACACACCATCATCATCATCATCACTATACGGATCAAAACAGCCCACCTCAAACACACACCATCATCATCATCACTATACGGATCAAAACAGCCCACCTGGAACACACCATCATCATCATCATCATCATCATCACTATACGGATCAAAACAGCCCACCTGGAACACACACCATCATCATCATCACTATACAGATCAAAACAGCCCACCTGGAACACACACCATCATCATCATCATCACTATACGGGTCAAAACAGCCCACCTGGAACACACACCATCATCATCATCATCACTATACGGATCAAAACAGCCCACCTGGAACACACACCATCATCATCACCATCATCATCACTATACAGATCGAAACAGCCCACCTGGAACACACACCATCATCATCATCACTATACGGATCAAAACAGCCCACCTAGAACACACACCATCATCATCATCACTATACGGATCAAAACAGCCCACCTGGAACACACACCATCATCATCATCACTATACGGATCAAAACAGCCCACCTGGAACACACACCATCATCATCATCATCACTATACGGATCAAAACAGCCCACCTGGAACACACACCATCATCATCATCATCACTATACGGATCAAAACAGCCCACCTGGAACACACACCATCATCATCATCACTATACGGATCAAAACAGCCCACCTGGAACACACACCATCATCATCATCATCATCACTATACGGATCAAAACAGCCCACCTGGAACACACACCATCATCATCATCATCATCATCACTATACGGATCAAAACAGCCCACCTGGAACACACACCATCATCATCATCACTATACGGATCAAAACAGCCCACCTGGAACACACACCACCATCATCATCATCATCACTATACGGATCAAAACAGCCCACCTGGAACACACACCATCATCATCATCACTATACGGATCAAAACAGCCCACCTGGAACACACACCATCATCATCATCACTATACGGATCAAAACAGCCCACCTGGAACACACACCATCATCATCATCATCATCACTATACGGATCAAAACAGCCCACCTGGAACACACACCATCATCATCATCATCATCATCACTATATGGATCAAAACAGCCCACCTGGAACACACATCATCATCATCATCATCATCATCATCACTATACGGATCAAAACAGCCACCTGGAACACACATCATCATCATCATCACTATACGGATCAAAACAGCCCACCTGGAACACACACCATCATCATCATCATCACTATACGGGTCAAAACAGCCACCTGGAACACACACCTTCATCATCATCATCACTATACGGACCAAAACAGCCCACCTGGAACACACACCATCATCATCATCACTATACGGGTCAAAACAGCCCACCTGGAACACACACCATCATCATCATCATCATCAAAACAGCCCACCTGGAACACACACCATCATCATCATCATCACTATACGGATCAAAACAGCCCACCTAGAACACACACCATCATCATCATCACTATACGGATCAAAACAGCCCACCTGGAACACACACCATCATCATCATCATCATCATCATCATCATCATCATCACCATCACTATACGGATCAAAACAGCCCACCTGGAACACACACCATCATCATCATCATCATCATCATCACTATACGGATCAAAACAGCCCACCTGGAACACACACCATCATCATCACTACTATACGGATCAAAACAGCCCACCTGGAACACACAACATCATCATCATCATCACTATACGGATCAAAACAGCCCACCTGGAACACACACCATCATCATCATCATCACTATACGGATCAAAACAGCCCACCTAGAACACACACCATCATCATCATCATCACTATACGGATCAAAACAGCCCACCTGGAACACACACCATCATCATCATCATCACTATACGGATCAAAACATCCCACCTGGAACACACACCATCATCATCATCATCACTATACGGATCAAAACAGCCCACCTGGAACACACACCATCATCATCATCATCATCACTATACGGATCAAAACAGCCCACCTGGAACACACACCATCATCATCATCATCATCATCACTATACGGATCAAAACAGCCCACCTGGAACACACACCATCATCATCATCATTATCACTATACGGATCAAAACAGCCCACCTGGAACACACACCATCATCATCATCATCATCACTATACGGATCAAAACAGCCCACCTGGAACACACACCATCATCATCATCATCATCACTATACGGATCAAAACAGCCCACCTGGAACACACACCATCATCATCATCACTATACGGATCAAAACAGCCCACCTGGAACACACACCATCATCATCATCACTATACAGATCAAAACAGCCCACCTGGAACACACACCATCATCATCATCATCACTATACGGGTCAAAACAGCCCACCTGGAACACACACCATCATCATCATCATCACTATACGGATCAAAACAGCCCACCTGGAACACACACCATCATCATCACCATCATCATCACTATACAGATCGAAACAGCCCACCTGGAACACACACCATCATCATCATCATCATCATCATCACTATACGGATCAAAACAGCCCACCTGGAACACACACCATCATCATCACTACTATACGGATCAAAACAGCCCACCTGGAACACACAACATCATCATCATCATCACTATACGGATCAAAACAGCCCACCTGGAACACACACCATCATCATCATCATCACTATACGGATCAAAACAGCCCACCTAGAACACACACCATCATCATCATCATCACTATACGGATCAAAACAGCCCACCTGGAACACACACCATCATCATCATCATCATCACTATACGGATCAAAACATCCCACCTGGAACACACACCATCATCATCATCATCACTATACGGATCAAAACAGCCCACCTGGAACACACACCATCATCATCATCATCATCACTATACGGATCAAAACAGCCCACCTGGAACACACACCATCATCATCATCATCATCATCACTATACGGATCAAAACAGCCCACCTGGAACACACACCATCATCATCATCATTATCACTATACGGATCAAAACAGCCCACCTGGAACACACACCATCATCATCATCATCATCACTATACGGATCAAAACAGCCCACCTGGAACACACACCATCATCATCATCATCATCACTATACGGATCAAAACAGCCCACCTGGAACACACACCATCATCATCATCACTATACGGATCAAAACAGCCCACCTGGAACACACACCATCATCATCATCACTATACGGATCAAAACAGCCCACCTGGAACACACACCATCAGCATCATCATCATCATCACTATACGGATCAAAACAGCCGACCTGGAACATACACCATCATCATCATCACCATCATCACTATACGGATCAAAACAGCCCACCTGGAACACACACCATCATCATCATCATCATCACTATACGGATCAAAACAGCCCACCTGGAACACACACCATCATCATCATCATCATCACTATACGAATCAAAACAGCTCACCTGGAACACACACCATCATCATCATCATCATCACTATACGGATCAAAACAGCCCACCTGGAACACACACCATCATCATCATCATCATCACTATACGGATCAAAACAGCCCACCTGGAACACACCATCATCATCATCATCATCATCACTATAGGGATCAAAACAGCCCACCTGGAACACACACCATCATCATCATCATCATCATCACTATACGGATCAAAACAGCCCACCTGGAACACACACCATCATCATCATCATCATCATCATCACTATACGGATCAAAACAGCCCACCTGGAACACACACCATCATCATCATCATCACTATACGGATCAAAACAGCCCACCTGGAACACACACCATCATCATCATCATCATCATCACTATACGGATCAAAACAGCCCACCTAGAACACACACCATCATCATCATCATCACTATACGGATCAAAACAGCCCACCTGGAACACACACCATCATCATCATCATCACTATACGGATCAAAACAGCCCACCTGGAACACACACCATCATCATCATCATCACTATACGGATCAATACAGCCCACCTGGAACACACACCATCATCATCATCATCATCATCATCACTGTACGGATCAAAACAGCCCACCTGGAACACACACCATCATCATCATCATCATCACTATACGGATCAAAACAGCCCACCTAGAACACACACCATCATCATCATCATCACTATACGGATCAAAACAGCCCACCTGGAACACACACCATCATCATCATCATCATCATCACTATACGGATCAAAACAGCCCACCTGGAACACACACCATCATCATCATGACACAATACCCATAATGACTGACTCAATACTTCATAATGACTCAATACCCCGCGACGACTCAATACCCCGCGACGACTCAATACCCCGCGACGACTCAATACCCCGCGACGACTCAATACCCCGCGACGACTCAATACCCCGCGACGACTCAATACCCCATGACGACTCAATACCCCATGACGACTCAATACCCCATGACGACACAATACCCCATGACGACTCAATACCCAATGACGACACCCCGTAATGATACCCCATAATGATACCCCATAATGACACAATACCACATAATGATACCCCATGACGACTCGATACCCCATAACGACACAATACCCAATAATGATACCCTATAATGAATATGACGACACAATAATGACTCAATACCCCATGATGACTCAATACCCCGCGACGACTCAATACCCCGCGACGACTCAATACCATGACGACACCCCATAATGATACCCCATAATGATACCCCACAATGACAAAATACCCCCATAATGAATCCCACAATGATACCCCATAATGACACAATACCACATAATGATACCCTATAATGAATATGACGACACAATAATGACACAATACCCCGCAACGACTCAATACCCCGCAACGACTCAATAATGACACAATACCCCGCAACGACTCAATGCCCCGCGACGACTCAATACCCCGCGACGACTCAATACCCCGCGACGACTCAATACCCCGCGACGACTCAATACCCCGCGACGACTCAATACCCCGCGACGACACCCCATAATGATACCCCACAATGACAAAATACCCCCATAATGAATCCCATAATGATACCCCATAATGACACAATACCACATAATGATACCCCATGACCACTCGATACCCAATAATGATACCCTATAATGAATCGATACCCCATAATGATACCGCATAACGACACGAAACCCCATAACGACACGATACCCCATAACGACACAATACCCCATAACGACTCAATACCCCATAACGACTCAATACCCCATAATGACTCAATACCCCCATAATAATAAATACCCCCATAATGAATCAATAACCCATAATCATAACCCATAACGACACAAAACCCAATAATGATACCCTATAATGACACGATACCCCATAAGTAATCAATACCCCATAACGACAATACCCAATAACGACTCAATACCCCATGACGACACAATACCCCATAATAATAAATACCCCCATAATGAATCAATAACCCATAATCATAACGACGCAATACCCAATAATGATACCCTATAATGACACGATACCCCATAAGGAATCAATACCCCATAACGACTCAATACCCCATAACGGCTCAATACCCCATGACGCCACAATACCCCATAATGATACCCCATAACGACACAAAACCCCATGACGACACAAAACCCCATAATAACAAAGTGAAAAGAGGTTTTTAGAAATGTTTGCAAATTTATAAGAAATGTGTGAGCGCGGGCTTGCGTGTGTGTGCAAGTGTCGGTGTGTGTGTGTGTGTCAGTGTGTGTGTGTGCGCGCGTGTCGGTGTGTGTGTGTGTCAGTGTGTGTGTGTGTGCCAGTGTGTGTGTGTGAGTGTGTGTCAGTGTGTGTGTGTCAGTGTGTGTGTGTCAGTGCGTGTGTGTGTGTGTCAGTGCGTGTGTGTGTCAGTGCGTGTGTGTGTCAGTGCGTGTGTGTGTCAGTGCGTGTGTGTGTCAGTGCGTGTGTGTGTCAGTGCGTGTGTGTGTCAGTGCGTGTGTGTGTGTGTGTGTGTGTGTGTGTGAGTGTTCTGACCTTCCTGAAGGGAGGCCACTCCTCCTCTTGCAGTGCTTCGGGGTCGTCGTTAGGGTCCAGGGGGTCGTCGTTAGGGTCACAGTCGGTGTGGAAGACGTTAGCCGTGCTGAGCTTGTAGAGAGGAGTCATGGCAACAGCAGACACATCCCAGAACCGTACTGTACCGTCCTCATGCCTGCACACACACACACACACACACACACACACACACACACACACACACACACACACACACACACACACACACACACACACACACACACACACACACACACACACACACACACACACCTCTTAACATAGTGGAGACAGGAGATACAGTTGAAGTCGGAAGTTTACATACACCTTAGCCAAATACATATAAACTCAGTTTTCACAATTCTTCCTTGTTGAGTGGCCTTTCAGGTTATGTCGATATTGGACTCGTTTTCCTGTGGATATAGATACTTTTGTACCTGTTTCCTCCAGCATCTTCACAAGGTCCTTTGCTGTTGTTCTGGGATTGATTTGAACTTTTCGCACCAAAGTACGTTCATCTCTAGGGAACATAACGCGTCTCCTTCCTGAGCAGTATGATGGCTGCGTGGTCCCATGGTGTTTATACTTGCGTACTATTGTTTGTACAGATGAACGTGGTACCTTCAGGCGTTTGGAAATTGCTCCCAAGGATGAACCAGACTGATTTTCCCATGATGTCACGCAAAGAGGCACTGAGTTTGAAGGAAGGCCTTGAAATTCATCCACAGGTACACCTCCAATTGACTCAAATTATGTCAATTAGCCAATCAGAAGCTTCTAAAGCCATGATATAATTTTATGGAATTTTCCAAGCTGTTTAAAGGCACAGTCAACTTAGTGTGTGTAAACTTCTGAGCCACTGGAATTGTGATACAGTGAATTATAAGTGAAATAATCTGTCTGTAAACAATTGTTGGAGAAATTACTTGTGTCATGCACAAAGTAGATGTCCTAACCGACTTGCCAAACTACAGTTTGTTAACAAGAAATGTGTGGAGTGGTTGAAAAACGAGTTTTAATGACTCCAACCTAAGTGTGGAGTCATTAACATAGTGGAGACAGTAGGAAGACTACATAAGACCATGTGTGTGTGTGTGTGTGTGTGTGTGTGTGTGTGTTTACCCCGTCAGCAGCAACTCCTGTTGTTTGGGCGGGGGCGCTAGATTCTTCCCTCCACATATCGGCCAACTCTATACACACACACACACACACATCCCCCTTTAGGTTAGATGACTGATACACACATTGCAGCAGAGAGACTAATTTGATAAGTAAGGCCTCATTCATACAGCTGTGAACGTCTGTCTCTCTGATGACCTGTCCCCTCTGACCCCTCTGTTCTAGTGCCAACTCCAACCCTCCCTGGCACTGCCACACGTAGGCAGGCTGGTATGATATACGACACCGACAGATGGTACTGGCTGCAAAGCATTTAACTGTGGACATCTGCAGCAAAGCTAACAATGCTAATACAGGCTAACCTGCTGCTAAGCTAACAATGCTAATACAGGTTAACCTGCTGCTAAGCTAACAACGCTAATACAGGCTAACCTGCTGCTAAGCTAACAATAATAATACAGGCTAACCTGCTGCTAAGCTAACAATGCTAATACAGACTAACCTGCTGCTAAGCTAAAAACACTAATACAGGCTAACCTGCTGCTAAACTGACAATGCTAATACAGACTACCCCGCTGTTAAGCTAACAACGCTAACATGTTGCTAAACTAACAACGCTAATCCAGGCTAAACTGCTGCTAAGCTAAGAAGGACTTGCTAATAACCCAGTGAGCAAACCTGGTTGAAAATATATAATTTCTGACTGGGAATACAGATACACCTAGGCCATATTCATTAGTGCACACAGTAACAAAACATTTTGCAACGTAAAACAAGCGTTTCTCATTGGACAAGTTCAGGGAGTCCCTTCACCGTTTCCATCTGATTTCTTCCATTTGGTACCTAATGAATAAAACACTGGTTGGGGTGGGTGAGAACACGTGTGTGTGTGTGTGTGTGTGTGTGTGTGTGTGTGTGTGTGTGTACAATGTCTCACCCCGTGTGCGTGTTTCACTCCGTTTGCGTGTTGAGTGCCCTGGCTTTTCCCGGCGGCGGCCAGGCGGTCCCAGAGCTTGGCGGGGACGTTGTCCAGGTGACAGGAAGTGGTGATGGCTGAGGAGTGGAGCGGAGCAAGGTAGGGAGGAAGGACAGAGGGCCACCCGGTGGTCAGGAGGTCTATCACAACCAGCTCCTCCTCCAGTAAAACCACTAGGGCTGTAGGATCGTCACAGTCTGGGAGAGGAAATACACATTATTAACACAGGGGGGGTCCCAGTTAGGGAGGAGGGACAGAGGGCCACCTGGTGGTGAGGAGGTCTATCACAACCAGCTCCTCCTCCAGTAAAACCACTAGGGCTGTAGGATTATCATAGTCTGGGAGAGGAAATACACATTGTTAATACAGGGGGTCAGGTAGCCTAGCGGCGAGGAGCGCTGGGACAATCCCAGAGCAAATAAATCGTTGGATGTGCCCTTTGAGCAAGTCACTTAACCCTAATTGTGCCAGTGTGTCTCTCTCTGGATAAGTCAGTCTCTCTCTCTCTCACCGTGCTCCAGGTCAGTGGTGTGGACCGTGAAGAAGTCTATAACTCTGGATAAGTGAGTCTCTCTCTCTCACCGTGCTCCAGGTCACTGGTGTGGACCGTGAAGAAGTCTATAACTCTGGATAAGTGAGTCTCTCTCTCTCACCGTGCTCCAGGTCAGTGGTGTGGACCGTGAAGAAGTCTATAACTCTGGATAAGTGAGTCTCTCTCTCTCACCGTGCTCCAGGTCACTGGTGTGGACCGTGAAGAAGTCTATAACTCTGGATAAGTGTGTCTCTCTCTCTCACCGTGCTCCAGGTCAGTGGTGTGGACCGTGAAGAAGTCTATAACTCTGGATAAGTGTGTCTCTCTCTCTCTCACCGTGCTCCAGGTCACTGGTGTGGACCGTGAAGAAGTCTATAACTCTGGATAAGTGAGTCTCTCTCTCTCACCGTGCTCCAGGTCACTGGTGTGGACCGTGAAGAAGTCTATAACTCTGGATAAGTGTGTCTCTCTCTCTCACCGTGCTCCAGGTCAGTGGTGTGGACCGTGAAGAAGTCTATAACTCTGGATAAGTGGGTCTCTCTCTCTCACCGTGCTCCAGGTCAGTGGTGTGGACCGTGAAGAAGTCTACAACTCTGGATAAGTGTGTCTCTCTCTCTCTCACTGTGCTCCAGGTCAGTGGTGTGGACCGTGAAGAAGTCTACAACTCTGGATAAGTGTGTCTCTCTCTCTCTCACCGTGCTCCAGGTCAGTGGTGTGGACCGTGAAGAAGTCTACAACTCTGGAGGTGAAGTCCAGAGTGACGTGTTGTTTGTCCTGTTGGATGGTCACACAGTGACGGTCTCCATAACTGGCTCTGGGCATTCCTCCACTGTAGAGGACTACTGGACACCTACATGAGAGACAGAGACAGACAGAGAGACAGAGAGAGAGGGGCAGTGAGAGAGAGAGGGACAGTGAGAGAGAGGGGGACAGTGAGAGAGACAGTGAGAGAGAGGGGCAGTGAGAGAGAGAGGGACAGTGAGAGAGAGAGGGACAGTGAGAGAGAGAGAGAGGGACAGTGAGAGAGAGAGAGAGGGACAGTGAGAGAGAGAGAGAGGGACAGTGAGAGAGAGAGAGAGAGAGGGACAGTGAGAGAGAGAGAGAGGGACAGTGAGAGAGAGAGAGGGACAGTGAGAGAAAGAGAGGGGCAGTGAGAGAGAGAGAGGGGCAGTGAGAGAGAGCGAGGGGCAGTGAGAGAGAGAGAGAGGGGCAGTGAGAGAGAGAGGGGCAGTGAGAGAGAGAGAGGGGCAGTGAGAGAGAGAGAGGGGCAGTGAGAGAGAGAGAGGGGCAGTGAGAGAGAGAGGGGCAGTGAGAGAGAGAGGGACAGTGAGAGAGAGAGAGAGGGGCAGTGAGAGAGAGAGGGACAGTGAGAGAGAGAGAGAGGGGCAGTGAGAGAGAGAGAGAGGGGCAGTGAGAGAGAGAGGGGCAGTGAGAGAGAGAGGGGCAGTGAGAGAGAGAGGGGCAGTGAGAGTGGGGGACAGTGAGAGAGTGGGGGACAGTGAGAGAGTGGGGGACAGTGAGAGAGTGGGGGACAGTGAGAGAGAGAGGGGCAGTGAGAGAGAGAGGGGCAGTGAGAGAGAGAAGGGCAGTGATAGAGTGGGGGGCAGTGAGAGAGAGAAGGGCAGTGATAGAGTGGGGGGCAGTGAGAGAGTGGGGGACAGTGAGAGAGAGAGGGATGTTTGTTACACTAACAGCTGTAACAGTGATAGCTAGGGGTGATAGACAGCTGTAACAGTGATAGCTAGGGGTGATAGACAGCTGTAACAGTGATAGCTAGGGGTTATAGACAGCTGTAACAGTGATAGCTAGGGGTGATAGACAGCTGTAACAGTGATAGCTAGGGGTTATAGACAGCTGTAACAGTGATAGCTAGGGGTGATAGACAGCTGTAACAGTGATAGCTAGGGGTTATAGACAGCTGTAACAGTGATAGCTAGGGGTTATAGACAGCTGTAACAGTGATAGCTAGGGGTTATAGACAGTTGTAACAGTGATAGCTAGGGGTTATAGACAGCTGTAACAGTGATAGCTAGGGGTTATAGACAGCTGTAACAGTGATAGCTAGGGGTTATAGACAGCTGTAACAGTGATAGCTAGGGGTTATAGACAGCTGTAACAGTGATAGCTAGGGGTTATAGACAGCTGTAACAGTGATAGCTAGGGGTTATAGACAGTTGTAACAGTGATAGTTAGGGGTTATAGACAGCTGTATCAGTGATAGACAGTTGTAACAGTGATAGCTAGGGGTTATAGACAGCTGTATCAGTGATAGCTAGGGGTTATAGACAGCTGTAACAGTGATAGCTAGGGGTTATAGACAGCTGTAACAGTGATAGCTAGGGGTTATAGACAGCTGTATCAGTGATAGCTAGGGGTTATAGACAGCTGTATCAGTGATAGCTAGGGGTGATAGACAGCTGTATCAGTGATAGCTAGGGGTGATAGACAGCTGTAACAGTGATAGCTAGGGGTTATAGACAGTTGTAACAGTGATAGCTAGGGGTTATAGACAGCTGTAACAGTGATAGCTAGGGGTTATAGACAGCTGTAACAGTGATAGCTAGGGGTGATAGACAGCTGTAACAGTGATAGCTAGGGGTTATAGACAGCTGTAACAGTGATAGCTAGGGGTTATAGACAGCTGTAACAGTGATAGCTAGGGGTTATAGACAGCTGTAACAGTGATAGCTAGGGGTTATAGACAGCTGTAACAGTGATAGCTAGGGGTTATAGACAGCTGTAACAGTGATAGCTAGGGGTTATAGACAGTTGTAACAGTGATAGCTAGGGGTTATAGACAGCTGTAACAGTGATAGCTAGGGGTTATAGACAGTTGTAACAGTGATAGCTAGGGGTTATAGACAGCTGTAACAGTGATAGCTAGGGGTTATAGACAGCTGTAACAGTGATAGCTAGGGGTTATAGACAGTTGTAACAGTGATAGCTAGGGGTTATAGACAGCTGTAACAGTGATAGCTAGGGGTTATAGACAGCTGTAACAGTGATAGACAGCTGTAACAGTGATAGACAGTTGTAACAGTGATAGCTAGGGGTTATAGACAGCTGTAACAGTGATAGCTAGGGGTTATAGACAGCTGTGTTAGATGGTAGCTAGATAGATAGCTGGTACACTAACAGCTGTAACGGTGATAGCTGTTACTGATAGTGTTACCAGAATGGACCCTAGTGATAGTAGATACTGATAGTGTTACCAGAATGGACCCTAGTGATAGTAGATACTGATAGTGTTACCAGAATGGATCCTAGTGATAGTAGATACTGATAGTGTTACCAGAATGGATCCTAGTGATAGTAGATACTGATAGTGTTACCAGAATGGACCCTAGTGGTAGTAGATACTGATAGTGTAACCAGAATGGATCCTAGTGATAGTAGATACTGATAGTGTTACCAGAATGGACCCTAGTGATAGTAGATACTGATAGTGTTACCAGAATGGACCCTAGTGATAGTAGATACTGATAGTGTTACCAGAATGGATCCTAGTGATAGTAGATACTGATAGTGTTACCAGAATGGATCCTAGTGATAGTAGATACTGATAGTGTTACCAGAATGGACCCTAGTGGTAGTAGATACTGATAGTGTAACCAGAATGGATCCTAGTGATAGTAGATACTGATAGTGTTACCAGAATGGACCCTAGTGATAGTAGATACTGATAGTGTTACCAGAATGGACCCTAGTGATAGTAGATACTGATAGTGTTACCAGAATGGATCCTAGTGATAGTAGATACTGATAGTGTTACCAGAATGGACCCTAGTGATAGTAGATACTGATAGTGTTACCAGAATGGATCCTAGTGATAGTAGATACTGATAGTGTTACCAGAATGGATCCTAGTGATAGTAGATACTGATAGTGTTACCAGAATGGATCCACCCTAGTGATAGTAGATACTGATAGTGTTACCAGAATGGATCCTAGTGATAGTAGATACTGATAGTGTTACCAGAATGGATCCACCCTAGTGATAGTAGATACTGATAGTGTTACCAGAATGGATCAACCCTAGTGATAGTAGATACTGATAGTGTTACCAGAATGGACCCTAGTGATAGTAGATACTGATAGTGTTACCAGAATGGATCCTAGTGATAGTAGATACTGATAGTGTTACCAGAATGGATCCTAGTGATAGTAGATACTGATAGTGTTACCAGAATGGACCCTAGTGATAGTAGATACTGATAGTGTTACCAGAATGGACCCTAGTGATAGTAGATACTGATAGTGTTACCAGAATGGATCCTAGTGATAGTAGATACTGATAGTGTTACCAGAATGGATCAACCCTAGTGATAGTAGATACTGATAGTGTTACCAGAATGGACCCTAGTGATAGTAGATACTGATAGTGTTACCAGAATGGATCCTAGTGATAGTAGATACTGATAGTGTTACCAGAATGGATCCTGGTGATAGTAGATACTGATAGTGTTACCAGAATGGATCCTAGTGATAGTAGATACTGATAGTGTTACCAGAATGGATCCTAGTGATAGTAGATACTGATAGTGTTACCAGAATGGATCCTAGTGATAGTAGATACTGATAGTGTTACCAGAACAGTGATAGTAAATAGTGATAGTAGATAGTGAATAGTGATAGTAGATAGTGATAGTGGATAGTGATAGTAGATATAGTGAATAGTGATAGTAGATAGTGAATAGTGATAGTAGATAGTAGATAGTGAATAGTGATAGTAGATAGTGATAGTAGATAGCGATAGTAGATAGTGAATAGTAGATAGTGAATAGTAGATAGTGAATAGTGATAGTAGATAGTGATAGTAGATAGCGATAGTAGATAGTGAATAGTAGATAGTGATAGTAGATAGTGACTAGTAGATAGTGAATAGTGAATAGTGATAGTAGATAGTGATAGTAGATAGTGAATAGTGATAGTAGATAGTGATAGTAGATAGTGAATAGTGATAGTAGATAGTGATAGTAGATAGTGATAGTGATAGTAGATAGTAGATAGTGAATAGTGATAGTAGATAGCGATAGTAGATAGTGAATAGTAGATAGTGAATAGTGATAGTAGATAGTGATAGTAGATAGTGATAGTAGATAGTGAATAGTGATAGTGAATAGTAGATAGTGAATAGTAGATAGTGAATAGTAGATAGTGATAGTAGATAGTGATAGTAGATAGTGATAGTAGATAGTGAATAGTGATAGTAGATAGCGATAGTAGATAGTGATAGTGAATAGTGATAGTAGATAGCGATAGTAGATACTGATAGTGTTACCAGAACAGTGATAGTAAATATTGATAGTAGATAGTAGATAGCGATAGTAGATAGCGATAGTAGATAGTGAATAGTAGATAGTGATAGTAGATAGTGATAGTAGATAGTGAATAGTGAATAGTAGATAGTGATAGTAGATAGTGAATAGTGAATAGTAGATAGTGGTAGTAGATAGTGGTAGTAGATAGTAGATAGTGAATAGTGATAGTAGATAGTGAATAGTGAATAGTGAATAGTAGATAGTGGTAGTGATAGTAGATAGTGGTAGTGGTAGTGGTAGTCGATAGTAGATAGTGAATAGTGATAGTAGATAGTGAATAGTGAATAGTAGATAGTGGTAGTGATAGTAGTAGTGGTAGTCGATAGTAGATAGTGAATAGTGATAGTAGATAGTGAATAGTAGATAGTGGTAGTGATAGTAGATAGTAGTAGTGGTAGTCGATAGTAGATAGTGGTCCTGACTCCTCACCCTGACTGAGTCGTCCTCCATAAGATCTTGTTGATGGCTTTACAAGGAAACGGACCTGAGACACAATGAGACAAACGACAAGGAGTTAATGAGGTCCCAAGGGAACGGACCTGAGACACAACGAGACAGACGGCAAGGAGTTAATGAGGTCCCAAGGGAACGGATCTGAGACACAACGAGACAGACGACGAGGAGTTAATGAGTTCCCAAGGGAACGGACCTGAGACACAACGAGACAGACGACGAGGAGTTAATGAGGTCCCAAGGGAACGGACCTGAGACACAACGAGACAGACGACGAGGAGTTAATGAGGTCCCAAGGGAACGGACCTGAGACACAACGAGACGACAAGGAGTTAATGAGGTCCCAAGGGAACGGACCTGAGACACAACGAGATGACAAGGAGTTAATGAGGTCCCAAGGGAATGGACCGGAGACACAACGAGACAGACGACAAGGAGTTAATGAGGTCCCAAGGGAACGGACCGGAAACACAACGAGACAGATGACGAGGAGTTAATGAGGTCCCAAGGGAACGGACCTGAGACACAACGAGACAGACGACGAGGAGTTAATGAGTTCCCAAGGGAACGGACCTGAGACACAACGAGACAACAAGGAGTTAATGAGGACCCAAGGGAACGGACCTGAGACACAACGAGACAGACGACAAGGAGTTAATGAGGTCCCAAGGGAACGGACCTGAGACACAACGAGACGACAAGGAGTTAATGAGGTCCCAAGGGAACGGACCTGAGACACAACGAGACAGACTACAAGGAGTTAATGAGGTCCCAAGGGAACGGACCTGAGTGTGTGTGTGTAGGGGTTAGGGTGTGTGTGTAGGGGTTAAGGTGTGTGTGTGTGTGTGTGTGTGTGTGTGTGTGTGTGTGTGTGTGTGTGTGTGTGTGTGTGTGTGTGTGTGTGTGTGTGTAGGGGTTAGGGTGTGTGTGTAGGGGGTTATGGTGTGTGTGTGTGTGTGTGTAGGGGGTTATGGTGTGCGTGTGTGTGTGTAGGGGTTAGGGTGTGTGTGTGTGTGTGTGTGTGTATGTGTGTGTGTGTGTGTGTGTGTAGGGGTTAGGGTGTGTGTGTAGGGGGTTATGGTGTGTGTGTGTGTGTAGGGGTTAGGGTGTGTGTGTGTGTGTGTGTGTAGGGGTTAGGGTGTGTGTGTAGGGGTTAGGGTGTGTGTGTGTCTGTAGGGGTTAGGGTGTGTGTAGGGGTTAGGGGGTGTGTAGGGGTTAGGGGGTGTGTGTGTCTCTCACCGTAGGGGATGGACGAGGACACGGGCTGGTGTGTGTACGTGTTACCACTGGCAACAGCCCACACGCTGTACCCCCCGTCGCTATGGGAACTGATGAAGGAGCTACCGGAACGTTCCCACACCAGGGACTCCAGCTGCTGCAGACAGACACACACACACACATACACACACACACACTATTTAGCCATATTGTAACAGACACACACTGTATTTAGCCATATTGTAACAGACACACACTGTATTTAGCCATATTGTAACAGACACACTGTATTTAGCCATATTGTAACAGACACACTGTATTTAGCCATATTGTAACAGACACACACTGTATTTAGCCATATTGTAACAGACACACACTGTATTTAGCCATATTGTAACAGACACACTGTATTTAGCCATATTGTAACAGACACACTGTATTTAGCCATATTGTAACAGACACACACTGTATTTAGCCATATTGTAACAGACACACTGTATTTAGCCATATTGTAACAGACACACACTGTATTTAGCCATATTGTAACAGACACACACTGTATTTAGCCATATTGTAACAGACACACTGTATTTAACCATATTGTAACAGACACACACTGTATTTAGCCATATTGTAACAGACACACACAGACAGAGCTGTAGAGGTGTAATACGACGACAGACTAGACAGGAAGACAGACAGAGCTGTAGAGAGGTGTAATACGACGACAGACTAGACAGACAGAGCTGTAGAGAGGTGTAATACGACGACAGACTAGACAGGAAGACAGACAGAGCTGTAGAGAGGTGTAATACGACGACAGACGAGACAGGAAGACAGAGCTGTAGAGAGGTGTAATACGACGACAGGCTAGACAGGAAGACAGACAGAGCTGTAGAGAGGTGTAATACGACGACAGGCTAGACAGGAAGACAGACAGAGCTGTAGAGAGGTGTAATACGACGACAGGCTAGACAGGAAGACAGACAGAGCTGTAGAGAGGTGTAATACGACGACAGGCTAGACAGGAAGACAGACAGAGCTGTAGAGAGGTGTAATACGACGACAGACTAGACAGACAGAGCTGTAGAGAGGTGTAATACGACGACAGACTAGACAGGAAGACAGACAGAGCTGTAGAGAGGTGTAATACGACGACAGGCTAGACAGACAGAGCTGTAGAGAGGTGTAATACGACGACAGACTAGACAGGAAGACAGACAGAGCTGTAGAGAGGTGTAATACGACGACAGACTAGACAGGAAGACAGACAGAGCTGTAGAGAGGTGTAATACGACGACAGACTAGACAGGAAGACAGACAGAGCTGTAGAGAGGTGTAATACGACGACAGGCTAGACAGGAAGACAGACAGAGCTGTAGAGAGGTGTAATACGACGACAGACTAGACAGGAAGACAGACAGAACTGTAGAGAGGTGTAATACGACGACAGACTAGACAGACAGAGCTGTAGAGAGGTGTAATACGACGACAGACTAGACAGGAAGACAGACAGAGCTGTAGAGAGGTGTAATACGACGACAGGCTAGACAGACAGAGCTGTAGAGAGGTGTAATACGACGACAGACTAGACAGGAAGACAGACAGAGCTGTAGAGAGGTGTAATACGACGACAGACTAGACAGGAAGACAGACAGAGCTGTAGAGAGGTGTAATACGACGACAGGCTAGACAGGAAGACAGACAGAGCTGTAGAGAGGTGTAATACGACGACAGACTAGACAGGAAGACAGACAGAGCTGTAGAGGTGTAATACGACGACAGACTAGACAGGAAGACAGACAGAACTGTAGAGAGGTGTAATACGACGACAGACTAGACAGGAAGACAGACAGAGCTGTAGAGAGGTGTAATACGACGACAGACTAGACAGGAAGACAGACAGAGCTGTAGAGAGGTGTAATACGACGACAGGCTAGACAGGAAGACAGACAGAGCTGTAGAGAGGTGTAATACGACGAAAGACTAGACAGGAAGACAGAGCTGTAGAGAGGTGTAATACGACGACAGACTAAACAGAAAGACAGAGCTGTAGAGAGGTGTAATACGACGACAGGCTAGACAGGAAGACAGACAGAGCTGTAGAGAGGTGTAATACGACGACAGGCTAGACAGGAAGACAGACAGAGCTGTAGAGAGGTGTAATACGACGAAAGACTAGACAGGAAGACAGAGCTGTAGAGAGGTGTAATACGACGACAGACTAAACAGAAAGACAGAGCTGTAGAGAGGTGTAATACGACGACAGACTAAACAGAAAGACAGAGCTGTAGAGAGGTGTAATACGACGACAGACTAAACAGAAAGACAGACAGAGCTGTAGAGAGGTGTAATACGACGACAGGCTAGACAGGAAGACAGACAGAGCTGTAGAGAGGTGTAATACGACGACAGGCTAGACAGGAAGACAGACAGAGCTGTAGAGAGGTGTAATACGACGACAGGCTAGACAGGAAGACAGACAGAGCTGTAGAGAGGTGTAATACGACGACAGGCTAGACAGGAAGACAGACAGAGCTGTAGAGAGGTGTAATACGACGACAGACTAGACAGACAGAGCTGTAGAGAGGTGTAATACGACGACAGACTAGACAGGAAGACAGACAGAGCTGTAGAGAGGTGTAATACGACGACAGGCTAGACAGACAGAGCTGTAGAGAGGTGTAATACGACGACAGACTAGACAGGAAGACAGACAGAGCTGTAGAGAGGTGTAATACGACGACAGACTAGACAGGAAGACAGACAGAGCTGTAGAGAGGTGTAATACGACGACAGGCTAGACAGGAAGACAGACAGAGCTGTAGAGAGGTGTAATACGACGACAGACTAGACAGGAAGACAGACAGAGCTGTAGAGGTGTAATACGACGACAGACTAGACAGGAAGACAGACAGAACTGTAGAGAGGTGTAATACGACGACAGACTAGACAGGAAGACAGACAGAGCTGTAGAGAGGTGTAATACGACGACAGACTAGACAGGAAGACAGACAGAGCTGTAGAGAGGTGTAATACGACGACAGGCTAGACAGGAAGACAGACAGAGCTGTAGAGAGGTGTAATACGACGAAAGACTAGACAGGAAGACAGAGCTGTAGAGAGGTGTAATACGACGACAGACTAAACAGAAAGACAGAGCTGTAGAGAGGTGTAATACGACGACAGGCTAGACAGGAAGACAGACAGAGCTGTAGAGAGGTGTAATACGACGACAGGCTAGACAGGAAGACAGACAGAGCTGTAGAGAGGTGTAATACGACGAAAGACTAGACAGGAAGACAGAGCTGTAGAGAGGTGTAATACGACGACAGACTAAACAGAAAGACAGAGCTGTAGAGAGGTGTAATACGACGACAGACTAAACAGAAAGACAGAGCTGTAGAGAGGTGTAATACGACGACAGACTAAACAGAAAGACAGAGCTGTAGAGAGGTGTAATACGACGACAGACTAAACAGAAAGACAGAGCTGTAGAGAGGTGTAATACGACGACAGACTAAACAGAAAGACAGAGCTGTAGAGAGGTGTAATACGACGACAGACTAAACAGAAAGACAGAGCTGTAGAGAGGTGTAATACGACGACAGACTAAACAGAAAGACAGAGCTGTAGAGAGGTGTAATACGACGACAGACTAAACAGAAAGACAGAGCTGTAGAGAGGTGTAATACGACGACAGACTAGAAAGACAGAGCTGTAGAGAGGTGTAATACGACGACAGACTAAACAGAAAGACAGAGCTGTAGAGAGGTGTAATACGACGACAGACTAAACAGAAAGACAGAGCTGTAGAGAGGTGTAATACGACGACAGGCTAGACAGAAAGACAGAGCTGTAGAGAGGTGTAATACGACGACAGACTAAACAGAAAGACAGAGCTGTAGAGAGGTGTAATACGACGACAGACTAAACAGAAAGACAGAGCTGTAGAGAGGTGTAATACGACGACAGACTAAACAGAAAGACAGAGCTGTAGAGAGGTGTAATACGACGACAGACTAAACAGAAAGACAGAGCTGTAGAGAGGTGTAATACGACGACAGACTAAACAGAAAGACAGAGCTGTAGAGAGGTGTAATACGACGACAGACTAAACAGAAAGACAGAGCTGTAGAGAGGTGTAATACGACGACAGACTAAACAGAAAGACAGAGCTGTAGAGAGGTGTAATACGACGACAGACTAAACAGAAAGACAGAGCTGTAGAGAGGTGTAATACGACGACAGACTAAACAGAAAGACAGAGCTGTAGAGAGGTGTAATACGACGACAGGCTAGACAGGAAGACAGAGCTGTAGAGAGGTGTAATACGACGACAGACTAAACAGGAAGACAGAGCTGTAGAGAGGTGTAATACGACGACAGACTAAACAGGAAGACAGAGCTGTAGAGAGGTGTAATACGACGACAGACTAAACAGGAAGACAGAGCTGTAGAGAGGTGTAATACGACGACAGGCTAAACAGGAAGACAGAGCTGTAGAGAGGTGTAATACGACGACAGACTAGACAGGAAGACAGAGCTGTAGAGAGGTGTAATACGACGACAGACTAAACAGGAAGACAGAGCTGTAGAGAGGTGTAATACGACGACAGACTAAACAGAAAGACAGAGCTGTAGAGAGGTGTAATACGACGACAGACTAAACAGGAAGACAGAGCTGTAGTTATATTTTTGTCCAGTTTATATTTACCTGTTTTCCCAGGAACATGTGTTCTGCGTTGCGGGTGCTGAGATCCCATAGGACGACCAGGCCTCTGCTGTAGCCAATCAGAATCTTCCCTGGCTGCTGGGGGTGTTCCTGTAACGACTCCACCGGTCCCAGAGACTTCCCACACCTGTAGTCCTCAGGTACGCTGAAAAACACCATTACCCATCAGCCACCTGTAGTCCTCAGGTACGCTGAAAAACACCATTACCCATCAGTCACCTGTAGTCCTCAGGTACGCTGAAAAACACCAATACCCACCAGCCACCTGTAGTCCTCAGGTACGCTGAAAAACACGAATACCCACCAGCCACCTGTAGTCCTCAGGTACGCTGAAAAACACCATTACCCACCAGCCACCTGTAGTACTAAGGTACGCTGAAAAACACCATTACCCACCAGCCACCTGTAGTCCTGAGGTACGCTGAAAAACACCATTACCCATCAGCCACCTGTAGTCCTCAGGTACGCTGAAAAACACCATTACCCATCAGTCACCTGTAGTCCTCAGGTACGCTGAAAAACACCAATACCCACCAGCCACCTGTAGTCCTCAGGTACGCTGAAAAACACGAATACCCACCAGCCACCTGTAGTCCTCAGGTACGCTGAAAAACACCATTACCCACCAGCCACCTGTAGTACTAAGGTACGCTGAAAAACACCATTACCCACCAGCCACCTGTAGTCCTGAGGTACGCTGAAAAACACCATTACCCATCAGCCACCTGTAGTCCTGAGGTACACTGAGGAGAGAAGTGTTTCAGATGAGGCAGAACCAAGACTGATAGGATCTCACCCCCCCAGAGTGGGATTGGACCCCCCTCCACACAGTGACTGAGGAGAGAAGTGTAGTGTTTCAGATGAGACAGAACCAAGACTGATAGGATCTCACCCCCCCCAGAGTGGGATTGGACCCCCCCTCCACACAGTGACTGATAGGATCTCACCCCCCCAGAGTGGGATTGGACCCCCCTCCACACAGTGACTGATAGGATCTCACCCCCCCAGAGTGGGATTGGACCCCCCCTCCACACAGTGACTGATAGGATCTCACCCCCCCAGAGTGGGATTGGACCCCGCCTCCACACAGTGACTGATAGGATCTCACCCCCCCAGAGTGGGATTGGACCCCCCTCCACACAGTGACTGAGGAGAGAAGTGTAGTGTTTCAGATGAGGCAGAACCAAGACTGATAGGATCTCACCCCCCCAGAGTGGGATTGGACCCCCCCTCTACACAGTGACTGATAGGATCTCACCCCCCCAGAGTGGGATTGGACCCCCCTCCACACAGTGACTGAGGAGAGAAGTGTAGTGTTTCAGATGAGGCAGAACCAAGACTGATAGGATCTCACCCCCCCAGAGTGGGATTGGACCCCCCCTCCACACAGTGACTGATAGGATCTCACCCCCCCCAGAGTGGGATTGGACCCCCCTCCACACAGTGACTGATAGGATCTCACCCCCCCCAGAGTGGGATTGGACCCCCCCTCCACACAGTGACTGATAGGATCTCACCCCCCCAGAGTGGGATTGGACCCCCCCTCCACACAGTGACTGAGGAGGGCAGTCCAGCAGAAAGGATGGTCGCCAGAACCACCGAACCACAAACATTACCCACAAAGCATTTCATTGTGTCTCTCCATCTCCCCGTCTCTCACCCTCCACCCCCATCTCTCCCTGTCCCATCCCTCACCCTCTCAACCTCCACCCCCCTCTCTGTGATGTGACGTTGAGCGCTTGTTAGCACCGAGTCAAGGCTCTTCCCCCTAACAACCATGACAACAGGAGCCCCCCCCCCTAACGACCATGACAACAGGAGGCCCTTCCCCCTAACGACCATGACAACAGGAGGCCCTTCCCCCTAACGACCATGACAACAGGAGCAGTGGGAAGTGTACACACAACATAGATACACACCTGTGACACATCTCCTCTCAGCTGAGCAGGATGGAACCTGGAGAACCCAACCCATTCTAGAACCCAACCCATTCTAGAACCCAACCCATTCTAGAACCACACTACCTCCTCCCACTGGCTGAAGCAGCGGTCACTTACCTCTGCATCACCTGGTCCAGCAGGAGTGATTGGTTGTCCCTCAACGAGAGGCGTGGCAGATCCAGGAAGTGTATGCCCCCTCCCTCGGTGCCGACACACAGCAGGTCACATGACCTCAGCAACAGCAGAACCGTCACACGGCTCGCACTGGAGACATCACACACATTATAACACATTATAACACCCACACTATAACACATTATAACACCCACACATTATAACACATTATAACACCCACACATTATAACACCCACACTATAACACATTATAACACCCACACTATAACACATTATAACACCCACACATTATAACACCCACACTATAACACATTATAACACACACACATTATAACATCACACACATTATAACACATTATAACATCACACACATTATAACACATTATAACATCACACACATTATAACACATTATAACACCCACACTATAACACATTATAACACCCACACATTATAACACCCACACTATAACACATTATAACACCCACACTATAACACATTATAACACCCACACATTATAACACCCACACTATAACACATTATAACACACAACACCCACACATTATAACACATTATAACACCAACACATTATAACACATTATAACACATTATAACACCCACACATTATAACACATTATAACACACACACACACATTATAACACCCACACTATAACACATTATAACACCCACACTATAACACATTATAACACACACACACATTATAACACCCACACATTATAACACATTATAACACACACACACATTATAACACATTATAACACCCACACATTATAACACATTATAACACACACACACATTATAACACCCACACATTATAACACATTATAACACACACACACATTATAACACCCACACATTATAACACATTATAACACCCACACATTATAACACATTATAACACACACACACATTATAACACCCACACATTATAACACATTATAACACACACACACATTATAACACACACACATTATAACACATTATAACACCCACACATTATAACACATTATAACACCCACACACTATAACACCCACACTATAACACCCACACACTATAACACCCACACATTATAACACCCACACACTATAACACCCACACATAACACATTATAACACCCACACATTATAACACATTATAACACCCACACATTATAACACCCACACACTATAACACCCACACATTATAACACATTATAACACCCACACATTATAACACATTATAACACCCACACACTATAACACCCACACATTATAACACACTATAACACCCACACATTATAACACCCACACACTATAACACCCACACATTATAATACATTATAACACCCACACATTATAACACATTATAACACCCACACACTATAACACCCACACATTATAACACACTATAACACCCACACATTATAACACCCACACACTATAACACCCACACATTATAACACATTATAACACCCACACATTATAACACATTATAACACCCACACACTATAACACCCACACATTATAACACACTATAACACCCACACATTATAACACCCACACACTATAACACCCACACATTATAATACATTATAACACCCACACATTATAACACATTATAACACCCACACACTATAACACCCACACATTATAACACACTATAACACCCACACATTATAACACATTATAACACCCACACACATTATAACACATTATAACACCCACATTATAACACCCACATTCATGTATGTCTCTGTGTATGTCTGTGTTCCAAGTATCTCACTGTGTGTGTGTGTGTGTGTGTGTGTTGTGTTGTGTGTGTGGTGTGTGTGGTGTGTGTGGTGTGTGTGGTGTGTGTGTGTGTGTGTGTGTGTGTGTGTGAGACCTGAAGCTCTCTAGTCCAGGTCGTCCCAGGAGACTGTAGTTGCGTTTTTCTTCCAGGTAGACCACGCCCTCTCTCTTAGCCTCTCCCCTGTCCCGGGAAGCTCCGCCCAGCTCCCACAGGTGCAACGTGTTGTCATCAAGCAGCGACAACAGACGGCCCTATCACGGAGCACAACACCAGGATGACGTCACAGACCAGGAAGAGGGAGTGAATGGTGAATTTGGCTACAAAATATCTGACCTCATGAGGGGCTGCAGTGGCTTGTGGGTCTGCATATCCACATCCTGCCCCACAACCCCCCCCTCCAACCCTACATGCAGTCAACTGACTTGTGCAGTTAAACTATTTAAATCTTAACAGTCCCTCCAGGATTCCACGATTCTGCCATCGCACATATTTATTTATGGGGATCCATAATAAACCCCAGGAAGAGTAGCTGCTGCCTTGGCAGGAACTAATGGGGCTCCATAATAAACCCCAGGAAGAGTAGCTGCTGCCTTGGCAGGAACTAATGGGGATCCATAATAAACCCCAGGAAGAGTAGCTGCTGCCTTGGCAGGAACTAAATGGGGATCCATAATAAACCCCAGGAAGAGTAGCTGCTGCCTTGGCGGGAACTAATGGGGATCCATAATAAACCCCAGGAAGAGTAGCTGTTGCCTTGGCAGGAACTAATGGGGATCCATAATAAACCCCAGGAAGAGTAGCTGCTGCCTTGGCAGGAACTAATGGGGATCCATAATAAACCCCAGGAAGAGTAGCTGCTGCCTTGGCAGGAACTAATGGGGATCCATAATAAACCCCAGGAAGAGTAGCTGCTGCCGTGGCAGGAACTAATGGGGATCCATAATAAACCCCAGGAAGAGTAGCTGCTGCCTTAGCAGGAACTAATGGGGATCCATTATAAACCCCAGGAAGAGTAGCTGCTGCCATGGCAGGAACTAATGGGGATCCATAATAAACCCCAGGAAGAGTAGCTGCTGCCTTGGCAGGAACTAATGGGGATCCATAATAAACCCCAGGAAGAGTAGCTGCTGCCTTGGCAGGAACTAATGGGGATCCATAATAAACCCCAGGAAGAGTAGCTGCTGCCGTGGCAGGAACTAATGGGGATCCATAATAAACCCCAGGAAGAGTAGCTGCTGCCTTGGCGGGAACTAATGGAGATCCATAATAAACCCCAGGAAGAGTAGCTGCTGCCTTGGCGGGAACTAATGGGGATCCATAATAAACCCCAGGAGGAGTAGCTGCTGCCGTGGCAGGAACTAATGGGGATCCTTATTAAATACAAATCTAAGATCTGGTTGGTCCCCTCCTACCTCGAGGGAAAAACATTTTACTGGCCCCCGTCCTGGAGGCGGAGAGAACCTTTTGTGACCTTACAGTCTCACCCGTCCTACAGGAAGTGACCTTACAGTCTTACCCGTCCTACAGGAAGTGACCTAACAGTCTTACCCGTCCTTGGAGGAAGTGACCTAACAGTCTTACCCGTCCTTGGAGGAAGTGACCTAACAGTCTTACCCGTCCTACAGGAAGTGACCTAACAGTCTTACCTATCCTTGGAGGAAGTGACCTAACAGTCTTACCCGTCCTACAGGAAGTGACCTTACAGTCTTACCCGTCCTTGGAGGAAGTGACCTAACAGTCTTACCTATCCTTGGAGGAAGTGACCTAACAGTCTTACCTATCCTTGGAGGAAGTGACCTAACAGTCTTACCTATCCTTGGAGGAAGTGACCTAACAGTCTCACCCGTCCTACAGGAAGTGACCTAACAGTCTTACCTGTCCTTGGAGGAAGTGTATCTGCGCTACGGCTGCAGTGTCTCTGTGTAGACCTGTAAACTCCACCCCTGGAGAGCCATAACTAACACAGCATGGTCAAGGAATACAACACAGCTATACACACAGCATGGTCAAGGAATACAACACAGCTATATACACACAGCAGAGTCAAGGAATACAACACAGCTATATACACACAGCAGAGTCAAGGAATACAACACAGCTATATACACACAGCATAGTCAAGGAATACAACACAGCTATACACACAGCATAGTCAAGGAATACAACACAGCTATACACACAGCATAGTCAAGGAATACAACACAGCTATACACACAGCTATATACACACAGCATAGTCAAGGAATACAACACACAGCTATATACACACAGCATAGTCAAGGAATACAACACACAGCTATATACACACAGCAGAGTCAAGGAATACAACACACAGCTATATACACACAGCTTTATACACACAGCATAGTCAAGGAATACAACACACAGCTATATACACACAGCATAGTCAAGGAATACAACACACAGCTATATACACACAGCATAGTCAAGGAATACAACACACAGCTATACACACACAGCATAGTCAAGGAATACAACACACAGCTATATACACACAGCTATATACACACAGCATAGTCAAGGAATACAACACACAGCTATATACAAACAGCATAGTCAAGGAATACAACACACAGCTATATACACACAGCATAGTCAAGGAATACAACACACAGCTATATACACACAGCATAGTCAAGGAATACAACACACAGCTATATACACACAGCATAGTCAAGGAATACAACACACAGCTATATACACACAGCTATATACACACAGCATAGTCAAGGAATACAACACACAGCTATATACACACAGCATAGTCAAGGAATACAACACACAGCTATATACACACAGCATAGTCAAGGAATACAACACACAGCTATATACACACAGCTATATACACACAGCATAGTCAAGGAATACAACACAGCTATATACACACAGCATAGTCAAGGAATACAACACACAGCTATATACACACAGCTATATACACACAGCATAGTCAAGGAATACAACACACAGCTATATACACACAGCATAGTCAAGGAATACAACACACAGCTATATACACACAGCTATATACACACAGCATAGTCAAGGAATACAACACACAGCTATATACACACAGCTATATACACACAGCATAGTCAAGGAATACAACACACATCTATATACACACAGCATAGTCAAGGAATACAACACACAGCTATATACACACAGCTATATACACACAGCATAGTCAAGGAATACAACACACAGCTATATACACACAGCATAGTCAAGGAATACAACACACAGCTATATACACACAGCTATATACACACAGCTATATACACACAGCATAGTCAAGGAATACAACACACAGCTATATACACACAGCATAGTCAAGGAATACAACACACAGCTATACACACACAGCTATATACACACAGCATAGTCAAGGAATACAACACACAGCTATAAACACACAGCATAGTCAAGGAATACAACACACAGCTATATACACACAGCTATATACACACAGCATAGTCAAGGAATACAACACACAGCTATACACACAGCATAGTCAAGGAATACAACACACAGCTATATACACACAGCATAGTCAAGGAATACAACACACAGCTATACACACAGCAGAGTCAAGGAATACAACACACAGCTATACACACAGCATAGTCAAGGAATACAACACACAGCTATATACACACAGCATAGTCAAGGAATACAACACACATCTATACACACAGCATAGTCAAGGAATACAACACACAGCTATATACACACAGCATAGTCAAGGAATACAACACACAGCTGTACACACACAGCATAGTCAAGGAATACAACACACAGCTATATACACACAGCAGAGTCAAGGAATACAACACACAGCTATACACACACAGCATAGTCAAGGAATACAACACACAGCTATACACACACAGCATAGTCAAGGAATACAACACACAGCTATATACACACAGCATAGTCAAGGAATACAACACACAGCTATATACACACAGCATAGTCAAGGAATACAACACACAGCTATATACACACAGCATAGTCAAGGAATACAACACACAGCTATACACACACAGCAGAGTCAAGGAATACAACACACAGCTATATACACACAGCATAGTCAAGGAATAAAACACACAGCTATATACACACAGCATAGTCAAGGAATACAACACACAGCTATATACACACAGCATAGTCAAGGAATACAACACACAGCTATATACACACAGCTATATACACACAGCATAGTCAAGGAATACAACACACAGCTATATACACACAGCATAGTCAAGGAATACAACACACAGCTATATACACACAGCATAGTCAAGGAATACAACACACAGCTATATACACACAGCATAGTCAAGGAATACAACACACAGCTATATACACACAGCATAGTCAAGGAATACAACACACAGCTATATACACACAGCATAGTCAAGGAATACAACACACAGCTATATACACACAGCATAGTCAAGGGATACAACACACAGCTATATACACACAGCTATATACACACAGCATAGTCAAGGAATACAACACACAGCTATATACACACAGCATAGTCAAGGAATACAACACACAGCTATACACACACAGCATAGTCAAGGAATACAACACACAGCTATACACACACAGCATAGTCAAGGAATACAACACACAGCTATATACACACAGCAGAGTCAAGGAATACAACACACAGCTATACACACACAGCATAGTAAAGGAATACAACACACAGCTATACACACACAGCATAGTCAAGGAATACAACACACAGCTATATACACACAGCATAGTCAAGGAATACAACACACAGCTATATACTCACAGCATAGTCAAGGAATACAACACACAGCTATATACACACAGCATAGTCAAGGAATACAACACACAGCTATACACACACAGCAGAGTCAAGGAATACAACACACAGCTATATACACACAGCATAGTCAAGGAATAAAACACATAGCTATATACACACAGCATAGTCAAGGAATACAACACACAGCTATATACACACAGCATAGTCAAGGAATACAACACACAGCTATATACACACAGCTATATACACACAGCATAGTCAAGGAATACAACACACAGCTATATACACACAGCATAGTCAAGGAATACAACACACAGCTATATACACACAGCATAGTCAAGGAATACAACACACAGCTATATACACACAGCATAGTCAAGGAATACAACACACAGCTATATACACACAGCATAGTCAAGGAATACAACACACAGCTATATACACACAGCATAGTCAAGGAATACAACACACAGCTATATACACACAGCATAGTCAGGGGATACAACACACAGCTATATACACACAGCTATATACACACAGCATAGTCAAGGAATACAACACACAGCTATATACACACAGCATAGTCAAGGAATACAACACACAGCTATATACACACAGCAGAGTCAAGGAATACAACACACAGCTATATACACACAGCATAGTCAAGGAATACAACACACAGCTATATACACACAGCATAGTCAAGGAATACAACACACAGCTATATACACACAGCATAGTCAAGGAATACAACACACAGCTATACACACACAGCATAGTCAAGGAATACAACACACAGCTATACACACAGCTATATACACACAGCATAGTCAAGGAATACAACACACAGCTATACACACACAGTATAGTCAAGGAATACAACACACAGCTATACACACACAGCATAGTCAAGGAATACAACACACAGCTATATACACACAGCATAGTCAAGGAATACAACACACAGCTATATACACACAGCATAGTCAAGGAATACAACACACAGCTATATACACACAGCATAGTCAAGGGATACAACACACAGCTATATACACACAGCTATATACACACAGCATAGTCAAGGAATACAACACACAGCTATATACACACAGCATAGTCAAGGAATACAACACACAGCTATATACACACAGCAGAGTCAAGGAATACAACACACAGCTATATACACACAGCATAGTCAAGGAATACAACACACAGCTATATACACACAGCATAGTCAAGGAATACAACACACAGCTATATACACACAGCATAGTCAAGGAATACAACACACAGCTATACACACACAGCATAGTCAAGGAATACAACACACAGCTATACACACAGCTATATACACACAGCATAGTCAAGGAATACAACACACAGCTATACACACACAGTATAGTCAAGGAATACAACACACAGCTATACACACACAGCATAGTCAAGGAATACAACACACAGCTATACACACACAGCATAGTCAAGGAATACAACACACAGCTATACACACACAGCATAGTCAAGGAATACAACACACAGCTATACACACAGCTATATACACACAGCATAGTCAAGGAATACAACACACAGCTATACACACACAGTATAGTCAAGGAATACAACACACAGCTATACACACACAGCATAGTCAAGGAATACAACACACAGCTATACACACACAGCATAGTCAAGGAATACAACACACAGCTATACACACACAGCATAGTCAAGGAATACAACACACAGCTATATACACACAGCATAGTCAAGGAATACAACACACAGCTATAAACACACAGCATAGTCAAGGAATACAACACACAGCTATACACACAGCATAGTCAAGGAATACAACACACAGCTATACACACACAGCATAGTCAAGGAATACAACACACAGCTATATACACACAGCATAGTCAAGGAATACAACACACAGCTATATACACACAGCATAGTCAAGGAATACAACACACAGCTATATACACACAGCATAGTCAAGGAATACAACACACAGCTATATACACACAGCAGAGTCAAGGAATACAACACACAGCTATAAACACACAGCATAGTCAAGGGATACAACACACAGCTATATACACACAGCTATATACACACAGCATAGTCAAGGAATACAACACACAGCTATACACACACAGCATAGTCAAGGAATACAACACACAGCTATACACACAGCTATATACACACAGCATAGTCAAGGAATACAACACACAGCTATACACACACAGTATAGTCAAGGAATACAACACACAGCTATACACACACAGCATAGTCAAGGAATACAACACACAGCTATACACACACAGCATAGTCAAGGAATACAACACACAGCTATACACACACAGCATAGTCAAGGAATACAACACACAGCTATACACACAGCTATATACACACAGCATAGTCAAGGAATACAACACACAGCTATACACACACAGTATAGTCAAGGAATACAACACACAGCTATACACACACAGCATAGTCAAGGAATACAACACACAGCTATACACACACAGCATAGTCAAGGAATCCAACACACAGCTATACACACACAGCATAGTCAAGGAATACAACACACAGCTATATACACACAGCATAGTCAAGGAATACAACACACAGCTATAAACACACAGCATAGTCAAGGAATACAACACACAGCTATACACACAGCATAGTCAAGGAATACAACACACAGCTATACACACACAGCATAGTCAAGGAATACAACACACAGCTATATACACACAGCATAGTCAAGGAATACAACACACAGCTATATACACACAGCATAGTCAAGGAATACAACACACAGCTATATACACACAGCATAGTCAAGGAATACAACACACAGCTATATACACACAGCAGAGTCAAGGAATACAACACACAGCTATAAACACACAGCATAGTCAAGGAATACAACACACAGCTATATACACACAGCTATATACAGTGGGGAGAACAAGTATTTGATACACTGCCGATTTTGCAGGTTTTCCTACTTACAAAGCATGTAGAGGTCTGTAATTTTTATCATAGGTACACTTCAACTGTGAGAGACGGAATCTAAAACAAAAATCCAGAAAATCACATTGTATGATTTTTAAGTAATTAATTTGCATTTTATTGCATGACATAAGTATTTGATCACCTACCAACCAGTAAGAATTCCGGCTCTCACAGACCTGTTAGTTTTTCTTTAAGAAGCCCTCCTGTTCTCCACTCATTACCTGTATTAACTGCACCTGTTTGAACTCGTTACCTGTATAAAAGACACCTGTCCACACACTCAATCAAACAGATTCCAACCTCTCCACAATGGCCAAGACCAGAGAGCTGTGTAAGGACATCAGGGATAAAATTGTAGACCTGCACAAGGCTGGGATGGGCTACAGGACAATAGGCAAGCAGCTTGGTGAGAAGGAAACAACTGTTGGCGCAATTATTAGAAAATGGAAGAAGTTCAAGATGACGGTCAATCACCCTCGGTCTGGGGCTCCATGCAAGATTTCACCTCGTGGGGCATCAATGATCATGAGGAAGGTGAGGGATCAGCCCAGAACTACACGGCAGGACCTGGTCAATGACCTGAAGAGAGCTGGGACCACAGTCTCAAAGAAAACCATTAGTAACACACTACGCCGTCATGGATTAAAATCCTGCAGCGCACGCAAGGTCCCCCTGCTCAAGCCAGCGCATGTCCAGGCCCGTCTGAAGTTTGCCAATGACCATCTGGATGATCCAGAGGAGGAATGGGAGAAGGTCATGTGGTCTGATGAGACAAAAATAGAGCTTTTTGCTCTAAACTCCACTCGCCGTGTTTGGAGGAATAGAAGGATGAGTACAACCCCAAGAACACCATCCCAACCGTGAAGCATGGAGGTGGAAACATCATTCTTTGGGGATGCTTTTCTGCAAAGGGGACAGGACGACTGCACCGTATTGAAGGGAGGATGGATGGGGCCATGTATCGCGAGATCTTGACCAACAACCTCCTTCCCTCAGTAAGAGCATTGAAGATGGGTCGTGGCTGGGTCTTCCAGCATGACAACGACCCGAAACACACAGCCAGGGCAACTAAGGAGTGGCTCCGTAAGAAGCATCTCAAGGTCCTGGAGTGGCCTAGCCAGTCTCCAGACCTGAACCCAATAGAAAATCATTGGAGGGGGCCGAAAGTCCGTATTGCCCAGCGACAGCCCCGAAACCTGAAGGATCTGGAGAAGATCTGTAGGGAGGAGTGGGCCAAAATCCCTGCTGCAGTGTGTGCAAACCTAGTCAAGAACTACAGGAAACGTATGATCTCTGTAATTGCAAACAAAGGTTTCTGTACCAAATATTAAGTTCTGCTTTTCTGATGTATCAAATACTTATGTCATGCAATAAAATGCAAATTAATTACTTAAAAATCATACAATGTGATTTTCTGGATTTTTGTTTTAGATTCCGTCTCTCATAGTTGAAGTGTACCTATGATAAAAATTACAGACCTCTACATGCTTTGTAAGTAGGAAAACCTGCAAAATCGGCAGTGTATCAAATACTTGTTCTCCCCACTGTACACACAGCATAGTCAAGGGATACAACACACAGCTATACACACACAGCTATATACACACAGCATAGTCAAGGAATACAACACACAGCTATATACACACAGCATAGTCAAGGAATACAACACACAGCTATATACACACAGCATAGTCAAGGAATACAACACACAGCTACAGTGGGGAGAACAAGTATTTGATACACTGCCGATTTTGCAGGTTTTCCTACTTACAAAGCATGTAGAGGTCTGTCATTTTTATCATAGGTACACTTCAACTGTGAGAGACGGAATCTAAAACAAAAATCCAGAAAATCACATTGTATGATTTTTAAGTAATTCATTTGCATTTTATTGCATGACATAAGTATTTGATCACCTACCAACCAGTAAGAATTCCGGCTCTCACAGACCTGTTAGTTTTTCTCTAAGAAGCCCTCCTGTTCTCCACTCATTACCTGTATTAACTGCACCTGTTTGAACTCGTTACCTGTATAAAAGACACCTGTCCACACACTCAATCAAACAGACTCCAACCTCTCCACAATGGCCAAGACCAGAGAGCTGTGTAAGGACATCAGGGATAAATTGTAGACCTGTACAAGGCTGGGATGGGCTACAGGACAATAGCCAAGCAGCTTGGTGAGAAGGCAACAACTGTTGGCACAATTATTAGAAAATGGAAGAAGTTCAAGATGACGGTCAATCACCCTCGGTCTGGGGCTCCATGCAAGATCTCACCTCGTGGGGCATCAATGATCATGAGGAATGTGAGGGATCAGCCCAGAACTACACGGCAGGACCTGGTCAATGACCTGAAGAGAGCTGGGACCACAGTCTCAAAGAAAACCATTAGTAACACACTACGCCGTCATGGATTAAAATCCTGCAGCGCACGCAAGGTCCCCCTGCTCAAGCCAGCGCATGTCCAGGCCCGTCTGAAGTTTGCCAATGACCATCTGGATGATCCAGAGGAGGAATGGGAGAAGGTCATGTGGTCTGATGAGACAAAAATAGAGCTTTTTGCTCTAAACTCCACTCGCCGTGTTTGGAGGAATAGAAGGATGAGTACAACCCCAAGAACACCATCCCAACCGTGAAGCATGGAGGTGGAAACATCATTCTTTGGGGATGCTTTTCTGCAAAGGGGACAGGACGACTGCACCGTATTGAGGGGAGGATGGATGGGGCCATGTATCGCGAGATCTTGACCAACAACCTCCTTCCCTCAGTAAGAGCATTGAAGATGGGTCGTGGCTGGGTCTTCCAGCATGACAACGACCCGAAACACACAGCCAGGGCAACTAAGGAGTGGCTCCGTAAGAAGCATCTCAAGGTCCTGGAGTGGCCTAGCCAGTCTCCAGACCTGAACCCAATAGAAAATCTTTGGAGGGAGCCGAAAGTCCGTATTGCCCAGCGACAGCCCCGAAACCTGAAGGATCTGGAGAAGGTCTGTATGGATGAGTGGGCCAAAATCCCTGCTGCAGTGTGTGCAAACCTGGTCAAGAACTACAGGAAACGTATGATCTCTGTAATTGCAAACTAAGGTTTCTGTACCAAATATTCAGTTCTGCTTTTCTGATGTATCAAATACTTATGTCATGCAATAAAATGCAAATTAATTACTTAAAAATCATACAATGTGATTTTCTGGATTTTTGTTTTAGATTCCTTCTCTCACAGTTGAAGTGTACCTATGATAAAAATTACAGACCTCTACATGCTTTGTAAGTAGGAAAACCTGCAAAATTGTCAGTGTATCAAATACTTGTTCTCCCCACTGTATATACACACAGCATAGTCAAGGGATACAACACACAGCTATATACACACAGCATAGTCAAGGAATACAACACACAGCTATATACACACAGCTATATATACACAGCATAGTCAAGGAATACAACACACAGCTATATACACACAGCATAGTGAAGGAATACAACACACAGCTATATACACACAGCTATATACACACAGCATAGTCAAGGAATACAACACACAGCTATATACACACAGCATAGTGAAGGAATACAACACACAGCTATATACACACAGCTATATACACACAGCATAGTCAAGGAATACAACACACAGCTATATACACACAGCATAGTCAAGGAATACAACACACAGCTATACACACACAGCTACTGTCTATATATACAGTTGAAGTCGGAAGTTTACACAGACTTTTGTTGGAATCATTAAAACTTGTTTTTCAACCACTCTACAAATTTCTTGTTAACAAACTATAGTTTTGGCAAGTTGGTTAGGACATCTGCTTTGTGCATGACACAAGTCATTTTTACAACAATTGTTTACAGATTATTTCACTTATAATTCACTGTATCACAATTTCAGTGGGTCAGAAGTTTACATACACTAAATTGACTGTGCCTTTAAACAGCTTGGAAAATTCCAGAAAATGATGTTATGGCTTTAGAAGCTTCTGATAGGCTAATTGACATCATTTGAGTCAATTGGAGGTGTACCTGTGGATGTATTTCAAGGCCTACCTTCAAACTCAGTGCCTCTTTGCTTGACATCATGGGAAAATCAAAAGAAATCAGTCAAGACCTCAGAAAACAAATTGTAGATCTCCACAAGTCTGGTTCATCCTTGGGAGCAATTTCCAAACGCCTGAAGGTACCACGTTTATCTGTACAAACAATAGTACGTAAGTATAAACACCATGGGACCACGCAGCCGTCATACCGCTCAGGAAGGAGACGCGTTCTGTCTCCTAGAGATTAATGTACTTTGGTACGAAAAGTGCAAATCAATCCCAGAACAACAGCAAAGGACCTTGTGAAGATGATGGAGGAAACAGGTACAAAAGTATCTATATCCATAGTAAAACGAGTCCTATATCGACATATCCTGAAAGGCCGCTCAGCAAGGAAGAAGCCACTGCTCCAAAACCGACATAAAAAGCCAGACTACGGTTTGCAACTGCACATGGGGACAAAGATCGTACTTTTTGGAGAAATGTCCTCTGGTCTATTCATCACCACCATGTCTATATACCTGATCTACCTGTTGAATTAACTACTATTCACCACCACCACCACCATGTCTATATACCTGATCTACCTGTTGAATTAACTACTATTCACCACCATGTCTATATACCTGATCTACCTGTTGAATTAACTACTATTCACCACCACCACCACCACCATGTCTATATACCTGATCTACCTGTTGAATTAACTACTATTCACCACCACCACCATGTCTATATACCTGATCTACCTGTTGAATTAACTACTATTCACCACCACCACCACCATGTCTATATACCTGATCTACCTGTTGAATTAACTACTATTCACCACCACCATGTCTATATACCTGATCTACCTGTTGAATTAACTACTATTCACCACCATGTCTATATACCTGATCTACCTGTTGAATTAACTACTATTCACCACCACCACCATGTCTATATACCTGATCTATCTGTTGAATTAACTACTATTCACCACCACCACCATGTCTATATACCTGATCTACCTGTTGAATTAACTACTATTCACCACCATGTCTATATACCTGATCTACCTGTTGAATTAACTACTATTCACCACCACCACCATGTCTATATACCTGATCTACCTGTTGAATTAACTACTATTCACCACCATGTCTATATACCTGATCTACCTGTTGAATTAACTACTATTCACCACCACCATGTCTATATACCTGATCTACCTGTTGAATTAACTACTATTCACCACCATGTCTATATACCTGATCTACCTGTTGAATTAACTACTATTCACCACCACCATGTCTATATACCTGATCTACCTGTTGAATTAACTACTATTCACCACCACCATGTCTATATACCTGATCTACCTGTTGAATTAACTACTATTCACCACCACCATGTCTATATACCTGATCTACCTGTTGAATTAACTACTATTCACCACCACCATGTCTGTATACCTGATCTACCTGTTGAATTAACTACTATTCACCACCACCATGTCTATATACCTGATCTACCTGTTGAATTAACTACTATTCACCACCACCATGTCTATATACCTGATCTACCTGTTGAATTAACTACTATTCACCACCACCATGTCTATATACCTGATCTACCTGTTGAATTAACTACTATTCACCACCACCATGTCTATATACCAGATCTACAAACATAAAAGTTGTACATCCTCAATGTCAGCCTACAGTGTCTTACCCATAATTACTGAAACTCTCTCTCTGACACAGAGGGAGTGGGGCTGTGTATTCGTCCAGTGATGCGTAAGGGAAGCGTTAGCGAGGACAAAGTGATTTCACGGTCTGAATAACGACCAACAGAATCATTGTCCTCAACTCTGACACATCTAGAGCTAGTTACAACATAACCCATCACATCTAGTTACAACATAACCCAGCACATCTAGTTACAACATAACCCAGCACGTCTAGTTACAACATAACCCAGGACATCTAGTTACAACATAACCCAGGACATCTAGTTACAACATAACCCAGCACATCTAGTTACAACATAACCCATCACATCTAGTTACAACATAACCCATCACATCTAGTTACAACATAACCCATCACATCTAGTTACAACATAACCCATCACATCTAGTTACAACATAACCCAGCACATCTAGTTACAACATAACCCAGCACATCTAGTTACAACATAACCCATCACATCTAGTTACAACATAACCCATCACATCTAGTTACAACATAACCCATCACATCTAGTTACAACATAACCCAGCACATCTAGTTACAACATAACCCAGCACATCTAGTTACAACATAACCCAGCACATCTAGTTACAACATAACCCAGCACATCTAGTTACAACATAACCCATCACATCTAGTTACAACATAACCCATCACATCTAGTTACAACATAACCCAGGACATCTAGTTACAACATAACCCGGCACATCTAGTTACAACATAACCCATCACATCTAGAGCAACAACATAACCCATCACATCTAGTTACAACATAACCCAGCACATCTAGAGCAACAACATAACCCAGCACATCTAGTTACGACATAACCCAGGACATCTAGTTACGACATAACCCAGGACATCTAGTTACGACATAACCCAGCACATCTAGTTACAACATAACCCAGCACATCTAGTTACAACATAACCCAGCACATCTAGTTACAACATAACCCAGCACATCTAGTTACAACATAACCCATCACATCTAGTTACACCATAACCCAGCACATCTAGTTACAACATAACCCATCACATCTAGTTACAACATAACCCACCACATCTAGTTACAACATAACCCATCACATCTAGTTACAACATAACCCGGCACATCTAGTTACTACATAACCCATCACATCTAGTTACAACATAACCCAGCACATCTAGCTACAACATAACCCAGCACATCTAGTTACAACATAACCCAGGACATCTAGTTACAACATAACCCAGGACATCTAGTTACTACATAACCCAGCTCATCTAGTAACAACATAACCCAGGACATCTAGTTACAACATAAACCAGCACATCTAGTTACAACATAACCCAGCACATCTAGTTACAACATAACCCAGCACATCTAGTTACAACATAACCCATCACATCTAGGTACAACATAACCCATCACATCTAGTTACAACATAACCCAGCACATCTAGTTACAACATAACCCAGCACATCTAGTTACAACATAACCCAGCATATCTAGTTACAGCATAACCCAGCACATCTAGTTACAACATAACCCATCACATCTAGTTACAACATAACCCATCACATCTAGTTACAACATAACCCAGCACATCTAGAGCTAGTTACAACATAACCCAGCACATCTAGTTACTACATAACCCAGCACATCTAGTTACAACATAACCCGGCACATCTAGTTACAACATAACCCAGCACATCTAGTTACAACATAACCCATCACATCTAGTTACAACATAACCCATCACATCTAGTTACAACATAACCCATCACATCTAGTTACAACATAACCCAGCACATCTAGTTACAACATAACCCATCACATCTAGTTACAACATAACCCAGGACATCTAGTTACAACATAACCCATCACATCTAGTTACAACATAACCCAGCACATCTAGTTACAACACAACCCAGGACATCTAGTTACAACATAACCCAGGACATCTAGTTACAACATAACCCATCACATCTAGTTACAACATAACCCATCACATCTAGTTACAACATAACCCAGCACATCTAGTTACAACATAACCCATCACATCTAGTTACAACATAACCCATCACATCTAGCTACAACATAACCCGGCACATCTAGTTACTACATAACCCATCACATCTAGTTACAACATAACCCAGCACATCTAGTTACAACATAACCCAGCACATCTAGTTACAACATAACCCAGCACACCTAGTTACAACATAACCCGGCACATCTAGTTACAACATAACCCAGCACATCTAGTTACAACATAACCCAGCACATCTAGTTACAACATAACCCAGCACATCTAGTTACAACATAACCCAGCACACCTAGTTACAACATAACCCATCACATCTAGTTACAACATAACCCAGCACATCTAGTTACAACATAACCCAGCACATCTAGTTACAACATAACCCAGCACATCTAGTTACAACATAACCCAGGACATCTAGTTACAACATAACCCATCACATCTAGTTACAACATAACCCAGGACATCTAGTTACAACATAACCCAGGACATCTAGTTACAACATAACCCATCACATCTAGCTACAACATAACCCATCACATCTAGTTACAACATAACCCAGGACATCTAGTTACAACATAACCCATCACATCTAGTTACAACATAACCCAGGACATCTAGTTACAACATAACCCATCACATCTAGTTACAACATAACCCGGCACATCTAGTTACAACATAACCCAGGACATCTAGTTACAACATAACCCAGGACATCTAGTTACAACATAACCCAGGACATCTAGTTACAACATAACCCGGCACATCTAGTTACAACATAACCCATCACATCTAGTTACAACATAACCCATCACATCTAGTTACAACATAACCCAGCACATCTAGAGCAACAACATAACCCATCACATCTAGTTACAACATAACCCAGTACATCTAGTTACAACATAACCCATCACATCTAGTTACAACATAACCCATCACATCTAGTTACAACATAACCCATCACATCTAGTTACAACATAACCCATCACATCTAGTTACAACATAACCCAGGACATCTAGTTACAACATAACCCAGCACATCTAGTTACAACATAACCCAGCACATCTAGTTACAACATAACCCATCACATCTAGTTACTACATAACCCAGCACATCTAGTTACACCATAACCCAGCACATCTAGTTACTACATAACTACTTCCAGTGACTGGAACGAATTGCAAAAATCTCTGAAGCTGGAAACACTTATCTCCCTCACTAACTTTAAGCATCAGCTGTCAGAGCAGCTCACAGATCACTGCACCTGTAAATAGCCCATCCAACTACCTCATCCCCATACTGTATTTATTTATTTGTCTTGCTCCTTTGCACCCCAGTATCTCTACTTGCACATTCATCTTCTGCACATCTATCACTCCAGTGTTTAATTGCTATATTGTAATTACTTCACCACCATGGCCTATTTATTGCCTTACCTCCCTTATCCTACCTCATTTGCACTCACTGTATATAGACTTTTTGTTTTCTTTTGTTCTACTGTATTATTGACTGTATGTTTTGTTTATTCCATGTGTAACTCTGTGTTGTTGTTTGTGTCGCACTGCTGTGCTTTATCTTGGCCAGGTCGCAGTTGTAAATGAGAACGTGTTCTCAACTAGCCTACCTGGTTAAATAAAGGTTAAATAAAAAATAAAATAAATAAATAGAAAACAGCACTGCACATGACAGCTACAGCTTAACTATATCACACAGACCGGTTGTGGTGACCGCACACCGTCAGAGATCAACAAGGTGTTGATGTGATGCGGGGGAGAACAGAGAGGACCATGGGAATTAAAACACAGGTAGTAGATGTACATATTCAGTCATCTCTCTCACACAGATCTGTCGACCCACCCAGCCACCCACCCAGCCCCTGTCTCAGTCAGGCCAAGCAGCCTCTGTCTCTGTCGACCCACCCAGCCCCTGTCTCTGTCGACCCACCCAGCCTCTGTCTCTGTCGACCCACCCAGCCTCTGGCGACCCACCCAGCCTCTGGCGACCCACCCAGCCTCTGTCTCAGTCAGGCCCTCTCTGGAGCACCAGACCCAGCCAGCCTCTGTCTCAGTCAGGCCAAGCAGCCCCTCTCTGGAGCACCAGACCCAGCAAACCCACCCAGCCCCTCTCTGGAGCACCAGACCCAGCCAGCCCACCCAGCCTCAGCCTCAAGTCCGTCTCAGTCAGGCCAAGCAGCCCCTCTCTGGAGCACCAACCCACACACCTCTTAACAGAGCCAGCAACAACAGCCTACTGAGCTCAGAGCAACAGGATGGGTGTGTGAAGCAGGGGTGATGAAGGAGGAAAGAGGAGGGATTTGAACTTTGAGTCTATAAATAAGAAACTGGCTGAAGGAGAGTGAGAGAGAGAGAGAGGGCGTGAAAAGGGAGAGGGGCGGAGAGGGCGTGAAAAGGGAGAGTAAGGGAGAGGGCGTGAAAAGGGAGAGTAAGGGAGAGGGCGTGAAAAGGGAGAGTGGCGGAGAGGGCGTGAAAAGGGAGAGCGGCGGAGAGGGCGTGAAAAGGGAGAGAGGCGGAGAGGGCGTGAAAAGGGAGAGGGGCGGAGAGGGCGTGAAAAGGGAGAGGGGCGGAGAGGGCGTGAAAAGGGAGAGGGGCGGAGAGGGCGTGAAAAGGGAGAGGGGCGGAGAGGGCGTGAAAAGGGAGAGGGGCGGAGAGGGCGTGAAAAGGGAGAGGGGCGGAGAGGGCGTGAAAAGGGAGAGGGGCGGAGAGGGCGTGAAAAGGGAGAGGGGCGGAGAGGGCGTGAAAAGGGAGAGGGGCGGAGAGGGCGTGAAAAGGGAGAGCGGCGGAGAGGGCGTGAAAAGGGAGAGCGGCGGAGAGGGCGTGAAAAGGGAGAGCGGCGGAGAGGGCGTGAAAAGGGAGAGAGGCGGAGAGGGAGTGAAAAGGGAGAGCGGCGGAGAGGGAGTGAAAAGGGAGAGAGGCGGAGAGGGAGTGAAAAGGGAGAGCGGCGGAGAGGGAGTGAAAAGGGAGAGCGGCGGAGAGGGAGTGAAAAGGGAGAGCGGCGGAGAGGGAGTGAAAAGGGAGAGCGGCGGAGAGGGAGTGAAAAGGCGGAGAGGGAGTGAAAAGGCGGAGAGGGCGTGAAAAGGCGGAGAGGGCGTGAAAAGGCGGAGAGGGCGTGAAAAGGCGGAGAGGGAGTGAAAAGGGAGAGAGGCGGAGAGGGAGTGAAAAGGCGGAGAGGGAGTGAAAAGGGAGAGAGGTGGAGAGGGAGTGAAAAGGGAGAGGCTGATTTAAAGCTCCTCTTTTTGAGTCCATGATGTCCCATTAGAATACTAATGAGAGAAGAGAGAGAGGAGAGAACTAGAAACAGAGAGACAGAGGGAGGAGTATTAGAGGATGAATGAGCGTCTGTCTCTTCAGCTGGGTTTCATCAGACACAGAGGACTCCACAACACAACGTTCTAAAAGAGAACACAGAACACATTCTAGCACTCCAAAAGAGAACACGTTTTAGCACAGAACCCAGACCTACAGAACAGGAAGACAGACGGTAGATAAGGAATCTGGATTAGAGTATGGGGACGCAGCCCCAGGAGGAATCTGGATTAGAGTATGGGGACACAGCCCCAGGAGGAATCTGGATTAGAGTATGGGGACACAGCCCCAGGAGGGATCTGGATTAGAGTATGGAGACACAGCCCCAGGAGGAATCTGGATTAGAGTATGGGGACACAGCCCCAGGAGGAATCTGGATTAGAGTATGGAGACACAGCCCCAGGAGGAATCTGGATTAGAGTATGGGGACACAGCCCCAGGAGGAATCTGGATTAGAGTATGGGGACACAGCCCCAGGAGGAATCTGGATTAGAGTATGGAGACACAGCCCCAGGAGGAATCTGGATTAGAGTATGGAGACACAGCCCCAGGAGGAACCTGGATTAGAGTATGGGGACACAGCCCCAGGAGGAATCTGGATTAGAGTATGGAGACACAGCCCCAGGAGGAATCTGGATTAGAGTATGGAGACACAGCCCCAGGAGGAATCTGGATTAGAGTATGGGGACACAGCCCCAGGAGGAATCTGGATTAGAGTATGGAGACACAGCCCCAGGAGGAATCTGGATTAGAGTATGGGGACACAGCCCCAGGAGGAATCTGGATTAGAGTATGGAGACACAGCGCCAAGAGGAATCTATATTAGAGTATGGGGACACAGCCCCAGGAGGAATCTGGATTAGAGTATGGAGACACAGCCCCAGGAGGAATCTGGATTAGAGTATGGAGACACAGCCCCAGGAGGAATCTGGATTAGAGTATGGAGACACAGCCCCAGGAGGAATCTGGATTAGAGTATGGAGACACAGCCCCAGGAGGAATCTGGATTAGAGTATGGAGACACAGCCCAAGGAGGAATCTGGATTAGAGTATGGGGACACAGCCCCAGGAGGAATCTGGATTAGAGTATGGGGACACAGCCCAAGGAGGAATCTGGATTAGAGTATGGAGACACAGCCCCAGGAGGAATCTGGATTAGAGTATGGGGACACAGCCCCAGGAGGAATCTGGATTAGAGTATGGAGACACAGCCCCAGAAGGAATCTGGATTAGAGTATGGGGACACAGCCCCAGGAGGAATCTGGATTAGAGTATGGAGACACAGCCCCAGGAGGAATCTGGATTAGAGTATGGAGACACAGCCCCAGGAGGAATCTGGATTAGAGTATGGGGACACAGCCCCAGGAGGAATCTGGATTAGAGTATGGGGACACAGCCCCAGGAGGAATCTGGATTAGAGTATGGAGACACAGCCCCAGGAGGAATCTGGATTAGAGTATGGGGACACAGCCCCAGGAGGAATCTGGATTAGAGTATGGAGACACAGCCCCAGAAGGAATCTGGATTAGAGTATGGAGACACAGCCCCAGGAGGAATCTGGATTAGAGTATGGGGACACAGCCCCAGGAGGAATCTGGATTAGAGTATGGGGACACAGCCCCAGGAGGAATCTGGATTAGAGTATGGAGACACAGCCCCAGGAGGAATCTGGATTAGAGTATGGAGACTTAGCCCCAGGAGGAATCTGGATTAGAGTATGGGGACACAGCCCCAGGAGGAATCTGGATTAGAGTATGGAGACACAGCCCCAGGAGGAACCTGGATTAGAGTATGGGGACACAGCCCCAGGAGGAATCTGGATTAGAGTATGGAGACACAGCCCCAGGAGGAATCTGGATTAGAGTATGGGGACACAGCCCCAGGAGGAATCTGGATTAGAGTATGGAGACACAGCCCACGAAGGAATCTGGATTAGAGTATGGAGACACAGCCCCAGGAGGAATCTGGATTAGAGTATGGGGACACAGCCCCAGGAGGAATGTGGATTAGAGTATGGGGACACAGCCCCAGGAGGAATCTGGATTAGAGTATGGAGACACAGCCCCAGGAGGAATCTGGATTAGAGTATGGAGACTTAGCCCCAGGAGGAATCTGGATTAGAGTATGGGGACACAGCCCCAGGAGGAATCTGGATTAGAGTATGGAGACACAGCCCCAGGAGGAATCTGGATTAGAGTATGGGGACACAGCCCCAGGAGGAATCTGGATTAGAGTATGGGGACACAGCCCCAGGAGGAATCTGGATTAGAGTATGGGGACACAGCCCCAGGAGGAATCTGGATTAGAGTATGGGGACACAGCCCCAGGAGGAATCTGGATTAGAGTATGGGGACACAGCCCCAGGAGGAATCTGGATTAGAGTATGGGGACACAGCCCCAGGAGGAATCTGGATTAGAGTATGGAGACACAGCCCCAGGAGGAATCTGGATTAGAGTATGGGGACACAGCCCCAGGAGGAATCTGGATTAGAGTATGGAGACACAGCCACAGGAGGAATCTGGATTAGAGTATGGGGACACAGCCCCAGGAGGAATCTGGATTAGAGTATGGGGACGCAGCCCCAGGAGGAATCTGGATTAGAGTATGGGGACGCAGCCCCAGAACAAGGTCCACAAGAGGAGTTGAAGGTCCCCGTAGAGTAAATATTTGCCTGATGTCAGAGTATTGATAACAGACGGACAAAGTAGCTCTATGTAGCCCAGTCCTGGTTCTAACAGATAGATCCTGGTCCAGCCCAGTCCTGGTTCTAACAGATAGATCCTGGTCCAGCCCAGTCCTGGTTCTAACAGATAGATCCTGGTCCAGCCCAGTCCTGGTTCTAACAGATAGACCCTGGTCCAGCTCAGTCCTGGTTCTAACAGATAGATCCTGGTCCAGCTCAGTCCTGATCTAACAGATAGATTCTGGTCCAGTGGTAATATAACAACGTATCCTGATCCAGCCCAGCCCTGGTTCTAACAGATAGATCCTGGTCCAGCCCAGTCCTGGTTCTAACAGATATATTATCACTGGACCAGGATCTAACACAGTATCCTGATCCAGCCCAGTCCTGGTTCTAACAGATAGATCATGATCCAGCCCAGTCCTGGTTCTAACCGATAGATCCTGGTCCAGCCCAGTCCTGGTTCTAACATATAGATCCTGGTCCAGCCCAGTCCTGGTTCTAACAGATAGATCCTGGTCCAGCCCAGTCCTGGTTCTAACAGAGATCCTGGTCCAGCCCAGTCCTGGTTCTAACAGATAGAGCCTGGTTCTAACAGATAGATCCTGGTCCAGTGGTAATATAACACAGTATCCTGATCCAGCCCAGTCCTGGGTCGCTCTGGATAAGAGCGTCTGCTAAATGACTTAAATGTAAATGTAAGATAGATCCTGGTCCAGTGATAATATAACACAGTATCCTGATCCAGCCCAGTCCTGGTTCTAACAGATAGATCCTGGTCCAGCCCAGTCCTGGTTCTAACAGGTAGATCCTGGTCCAGCCCAGTCCTGGTTCTAACAGGTAGATCCTGGTCCAGTGGTAATATAACACAGTATCCTGGTCCAGCCCAGTCCTGGTTCTAACAGATAGATCCTGGTCCAGCCCAGTCCTGGTTCTAACAGATAGATCCTGATCCAGCCCAGTCCTGGTTCTAACAGATAGATCCTGGTCCAGCCCAGTCCTGGTTCTAACAGGTAGATCCTGGTCCAGTGGTAATATAACACAGTATCCTGGTCCAGCCCAGTCCTGGTTCTAACAGATAGATCCTGGTCCAGTGGTAATATAACACAGTATCCTGATCCAGCCCAGTCCTGGTTCTAACAGATAGATCCTGGTCCAGCCCAGTCCTGGTTCTAACAGATAGATCCTGGTCCAGCCCAGTCCTGGTTCTAACAGGTAGATCTTGGTCCAGCCCAGTCCTGGTTCTAACAGATAGATCCTGGTCCAGCCCAGTCCTGGTTCTAACAGATAGATCCTGGTCCAGCCCAGTCCTGGTTCTAACAGATAGATCCTGGTCCAGCCCAGTCCTGGTTCTAACAGATAGATCCTGGTCCAGTGATAATATAACACAGTATCCTGGTCCAGCCCAGTCCTGGTTCTAACAGATAGATCCTGGTCCAGTGGTAATATAACACAGTATCCTGATCCAGCCCAGTCCTGGTTCTAACAGATAGATCCTGGTCCAGCCCAGTCCTGGTTCTAACAGATAGATCCTGGTCCAGCCCAGTCCTGGTTCTAACAGGTAGATCCTGGTCCAGCCCAGTCCTGGTTCTAACAGATAGATCCTGGTCCAGCCCAGTCCTGGTTCTAACAGATAGATCCTGATCCAGCCCAGTCCTGGTTCTAACAGATAGATCCTGGTCCAGCCCAGCCTGGTTCTAACAGATAGATCCTGGTCCAGCCCAGTCCTGGTTCTAACAGATAGATCCTGGTCCAGCCCAGTCCTGGTTCTAACAGATAGATCCTGATCGAGCCCAGTCCTGGTTCTAACAGATAGATCCTGATCGAGCCCAGTCCTGGTTCTAACAGATAGATCCTGGTCCAGCCCAGTCCTGGTTCTAACAGATAGATCCTGGTCCAGCCCAGTCCTGGTTCTAACAGATAGATCCTGGTCCAGTGATAATATAACACAGTATCCTGATCCAGCCCAGTCCTGGCTGCTACTCTAGTGGAGGGGAGAGGGGACTTTCAGACAAGACCCGGAAACAAAGCTCCCTCTCACTCACTAAGGGGTAACACAGGGCAGGAAAACATGCATTCCATAAGGAGAGACCGACTCCCCCATATCCCCCAGACAACATACACACAATCCTGTCTTCAAATATAGAGATGGAGGGGGGAGACACACACGGAGAGACGGGAGAGACACACGGAGAGACGGGAGAGACACACGGAGAGACACACGGAGAGACGGGAGAGACACACGGAGAGACGGGAGAGACACACGGAGAGACACACGGAGAGACGGGAGAGACACACGGAGAGACGGTGAGACACACGGAGAGACGGTGAGACACACGGAGAGACGGTGAGACACACGGAGAGACGGGGAGACACACGGAGAGGGGGGAGACACACGGAGAGGGGGGAGACACACGGAGAGGGGGGAGACACACGGAGAGGGGGGAGACACACGGAGAGACACACGGAGAGACACACGGAGAGACGGGAGAGACACACGGAGAGACGGGAGAGACACACGGAGAGACGGTGAGACACACGGAGAGACGGTGAGACACACGGAGAGACGGTGAGACACACGGAGAGACGGGAGAGACACACGGAGAGACGGTGAGACACACGGAGAGACGGTGAGACACACGGAGAGACGGTGAGACACACGGAGAGACGGTGAGACACACGGAGAGGGGGGGAGACACTCGGAGAGGGGGGGAGACACTCGGAGAGGGGGGGAGACACTCGGAGAGGGGGGGAGACACTCGGAGAGGGGGGGAGACACACGGAGAGGGGGGGAGACACACGGAGAGGGGGGGAGACACACGGAGAGGGGGGGAGACACACGGAGAGGGGGGGAGACACACGGAGAGGGGGGAGACACACGGAGAGGGGAGAGACACACGGAGAGGGGGGAGACACTCAGGCCTAATCCCATGTCACTACTACCTTCCTCAGCCCTAATCCCATTTCACTACTACCTTCCTCAACCCTAATCCCATTTCACTACTACCTTCCTCAGCCCTAATCCCATTTCACTACTACCTTCCTCAGCCCTAATCCCATTTCACTACTACCTTCCTCAACCCTAATCCCATTTCACTACTACCTTCCTCAACCCTAATCCCATTTCACTACTACCTTCCTCAACCCTAATCCCATTTCCCTACTACTTTACTCAGCCCTAATCCCATTTCACTACTACCTTCCTCAGCCCTAATCCCATTTCACTACTACCTTCCTCAGCCCTAATCCCATTTCACTACTACCTTCCTCAGCCCTAATCCCATTTCACTACTACCTTCCTCAGCCCTAATCCCATTTCACTACTACCTTCCTCAACCCTAATCCCATTTCACTACTACCTTTCTCAGCCCTAATCCCATTCCACTACTACCTTCCTCAGCCCTAATCCCATTTCCCTACTACTTTACTCAGCCCTAATCCCATTTCCCTACTACTTTACTCAGCCCTAATCCCATTTCACTACTACCTTCCTCAGACCTAATCCCATGTCACCACTACCTTCCTCAGACCTAATCCCATGTCACCACTACCTTCCTCAGCCCTAATCCCATGTCACCACTACCTTCCTCAGCCCTAATCCCATGTCACCACTACCTTCCTCAGCCCTAATCCCATTTCCCTACTACCTTCCTCAGCCCTAATCCCATTTCACTACTACCTTCCTCAGACCTAATCCCATTTCACTACTACCTTCCTCAGACCTAATTCCATTTCACTACTACCTTACTCAGCCCTAATCCCATTTCACTACTACCTTCCTCAGCCCTGATCCCATTTCACCACTACTATTATCATTACTTACTGCTGTTGGGCCACTCTTGTTCTAATATGGAGTGTGCAGAGCTGTCATCAGGGCAAAGAGTCTCAAATATAAAATAGATTTGGATTTGTTTAACACTTTTTTTGGTTACTACATGATTCCATGTGTTACTTCATAGTAATATACAGTATATATATAAAACTCCCCATTATGAATCTCCAGTCAGCGTCTATATGAATCTCCAGTCGGCGTCTATATGAATCTCCAGTCAGCGTCTATATGAATCTCCAGTCGGCGTCTATATGAATCTCCAGTCAGCGTCTATATGAATCTCCAGTCGGCGTCTATATGAATCTCCAGTCAGCGTCTATATGAATCTCCAGTCGGCGTCTATATGAATCTTCAGTCAGCGTCTATATGAATCTCCAGTCGGCGTCTATATGAATCTCCAGTCGGCGTCTATATGAATCTCCAGTCAGCGTCTATATGAATCTCCAGTCGGCGTCTATATGAATCTCCAGTCAGCGTCTATATGAATCTCCAGTCGGCGTCTATATGAATCTTCAGTCAGCGTCTATATGAATCTCCAGTCGGCGTCTATATGAATCTCCAGTCAGCGTCTATATGAATCTCCAGTCGGCGTCTATATGAATCTCCAGTCGGCGTCTATATGAATCTCCAGTCAGCGTCTATATGAATCTCCAGTCGGCGTCTATATGAATCTCCAGTCAGCGTCTATATGAATCTCCAGACAGCGTCTATATGAATCTCCAGTCGGCGTCTATATGAATCCCCAGTCAGCGTCTATATGAATCTCTATATGAATCTCCAGTCAGCGTCTATATGAATCTCCAGTCAGCGTCTATATGAATCTCCAGTCGGCGTCTATATGAATCTCCAGTCAGCGTCTATATGAATCTCCAGTCGGCGTCTATATGAATCCCCAGTCGGCGTCTATATGAATCTCCAGTCAGCGTCTATATGAATCTCCAGTCGGCGTCTATATGAATCTCCAGTCGGCGTCTATATGAATCTCCAGTCAGTGTCTATATGAATCTCCAGTCAGCGTCTATATGAATCTCCAGTCAGTGTCTATATGAATCTCCAGTCAGTGTCTATATGAATCTCCAGTCAGCGTCTATATGAATCTCCAGTCAGCGTCTATATGAATCTCCAGTCGGCGTCTATATGAATCCCCAGTCGGCGTCTATATGAATCCCCAGTCGGCGTCTATATGAATCCCCAGTCGGCGTCTATATGAATCCCCAGTCGGCGTCTATATGAATCCCCAGTCGGCGTCTATATGAATCCCCAGTCGGCGTCTATATGAATCTCCAGTGAGCGTCTATATGAATCTCCAGTCGGCGTCTATATGAATCTCCAGTCAGCGTCTATATGAATCTCCAGTCGGCGTCTATATGAATCTCCAGTCAGCGTCTAAATGAATCTCCAGTCAGCGTCTATATGAATCTCCAGTCGGCGTCTATATGAATCTCCAGTCAGCGTCTATATGAATCTCCAGTCAGCGTCTATATGAATCTCCAGTCGGCGTCTATATGAATCTCCAGTCAGCGTCTATATGAATCTCCAGTCAGCGTCTAAATGAATCTCCAGTCAGCGTCTATATGAATCTCCAGTCAGCGTCTATATGAATCTCTATATGAATCTCCAGTCAGCGTCTATATGAATCTCCAGTCAGCGTCTATATGAATCTCCAGTCAGCGTCTATATGAATCTCCAGTCAGCGTCTATATGAATCTCCAGTCAGCGTCTATATGAATCTCCAGTCAGCGTCTATATGAATCTCCAGTCAGCGTCTATATGAATCTCCAGTCAGCGTCTATATGAATCTCCAGTCAGCGTCTATATGAATCTCCAGTCAGCGTCTATATGAATCTCCAGTCAGCGTCTATATGAATCTCCAGTCGGCGTCTATATGAATCTCCAGTCAGCGTCTATATGAATCTCCAGTCAGCGTCTATATGAATCTCCAGTCAGCGTCTATATGAATCTCCAGTCAGCGTCTATATGAATCTCTATATGAATCTCCAGTCAGCGTCTATATGAATCTCCAGTCAGCGTCTATATGAATCTCCAGTCAGCGTCTATATGAATCTCTATATGAATCTCCAGTCAGCGTCTATATGAATCTCTATATGAATCTCCAGTCAGCGTCTATATGAATCTCTATATGAATCTCCAGTCAGCGTCTATATGAATCTCTATATGAATCTCCAGTCAGCGTCTATATGAATCTCCAGTCAGCGTCTATATGAATCTCTATATGAATCTCC
>NC_074666.1:95864897-95894897 GCF_029448725.1 Salvelinus fontinalis | reverse complement strand
CCTAACCCGTACCCTAACCCTAACCCAAAAACCTAAACTTTATCCTAACCCTACAACTAACCCTAGCTCCTAACCTTAATATTTAACTTAATTCTAACCCTAACACTAATTCAACCTTAACCCTAAACCCCCTAGAAATAGCATTTGACCTTGTGGGGACTAACAAAATGTCCCCAGTTGGTCAATTTTTACTTTGTTTACTATTCTTGTAGGGACTTCTGGTCCCCACAAGAATAGTTAAACACGTCCACACACACACACACACACACTAGAGAGGCAGACTGTAACTACAGAGATCTACAACTGAATGAATGAAACATGACGACATGGGAACGCCAGACTGAAGGACCAACTAGGATGTGTCCTCTACAATATCTCTACATGTGCCGACAGAAATATTCTACTTCTCCTCACATAACGTTACCTACCTCACACTCCTCAGACAGAATGAGAGAGAGAGACAGAATGAGAGAGACAGAATGAGAGAGAGAGACAGAATGAGAGAGACAGAATGAGAGAGAGAGAGACAGAATGAGAGAGACAGAATGAGAGAGACAGAATGAGAGAGAGAGAGACAGAATGAGAGAGAGAGAGACAGAATGAGAGAGAGAGAGAGAGAATGTGTACGGGGCTGGTAAAGGATACATCTTGATGGCTCCAGACTTGGTCCCGATGGCCATGAGCTGCAGCTGGGGGTCAAAGGTCAAAGCACTGGGCTGGTGGGGGAACCCATGTTCCACTGTCTGATGGAGGAAGAAACAGAGAGGGATTACTCAGAGGAGGACAGGACTGTCTGATGGAGGGAGAAACAGAGAGGGATTACTCAGGGGAAGACAGGACTGGAGAGGAGGAGAAACAGAGAGGGATTACTCAAAGGAAGACAGGACTGGAGAGGAGGAGAAACAGAGAGGGATTACTCAGAGGAAGACAGGACTGGAGAGGAGGAGAAACAGAGAGGGATTACTCAGAGGAAGAGAGGAATGGAGAGCAGGACAGGGGGACCAGAGGAGGACAGGGGGACCAGAGGAGGACAGGACTGTCTGATGGAGGGAGAAACAAAGAGGGATTACTCAGAGGAAGAGAGGAATGGAGAGGAGGACAGGGGGACCAGAGGAGGACAGGGGGACCAGAGGAGGACAGGGGGTACCAGAGGAAGACGGGGGTACCAGAGGAGGACGGGGGGACCAGAGGAGGACAGGGGGACCAGAGGAGGACATGGTCTAATGTCTGATGGAGGGAGAAAAAGAGAGGGATTACTCAGAGGAAGACAGGAATGGAGAGGAGGACGGGGGGACCAGAGGAGGACAGGGGGACCAGAGGAGGACATGGTCTAATGTCTGATGGAGGGAGAAACAGAGAGGGATTACTCAGAGGAAGACAGGACTGTCTGATGGAGGGAGAAACAGAGAGGGATTACTCAGAGGAAGACAGGACTGGAGAGGAGGAGAAACAGAGAGGGATTACTCAGAGGAAGACAGGACTGTCTGATGGAGGGAGAAACAGAGAGGGATTACTCAGAGGAAGACAGGACTGGAGAGGAGGAGAAACAGAGAGGGATTACTCAGAGGAAGAGAGGACTGTCTGATGGAGGGAGAAACAGAGAGGGATTACTCAGAGGAAGACAGGACTGGAGAGGAGGAGAAACAGAGAGGGATTACTCAGAGGAAGAGAGGACTGTCTGATGGAGGGAGAAACAGAGAGGGATTACTCAGAGGAAGACAGGACTGGAGAGGAGGAGAAACAGAGAGGGATTACTCAGAGGAAGACAGGACTGGAGAGGAGGAGAAACAGAGAGGGATTACTCAGAGGAAGACAGGACTGGAGAGGAGGGAGAAACAGAGAGGGATTACTCAGAGGAAGACAGGACTGTCTGATGGAGGGAGAAACAGAGAGGGATTACTCAGAGGAAGACAGGACTGGAGAGGAGGGAGAAACAGAGGGATTACTCAGAGGAAGACAGGACTGGAGAGGAGGAGAAACAGAGAGGGATTACTCAGAGGAAGACAGGACTGTCTGATGGAGGGAGAAACAGAGAGGGATTACTAAGAGGAAGACAGGACTGTCTGATGGAGGGAGAAACAGAGAGGGATTACTCAGAGGAAGAGAGGTATGGAGAGCAGGACAGGGGTACCAGAGGAGGACGGGGGGACCAGAGGAGGACAGGAATGGAATGTAGGTGTGTAGAGGGTACAGTGACTAGTTGTCATTTGACTACAGGACAGAGAGAGAAACACACTGACAGCATTGACTACAGGACAGAGAGAGAAACAAACTGACAGCATTGACTACAGGACAGAGAGAAACAAACTGACAGCATTGACTACAGGACAGAGAGAGAAACACACTGACAGCATTGACTACAGGACAGAGAGAGAAACACACTGACAGCATTGACTACAGGACAGAGAGAGAAACAAACTGACAGCATTGACTACAGGACAGAGAGAGAAAAAAACTGACAGCATTGACTACAGGACAGAGAGAGAAACACACTGACAGCATTGACTACAGGACAGAGAGAGAAACACACTGACAGCATTGACTACAAGACAGAAAGAGAAACAAACTGACAGCATTGACTACAGGACAGAGAGAGAAACAAACTGACAGCATTGACTACAGGACAGAGAGAGAAACAAACTGACAGCATTGACTACAGGACAGAGAGAGAAACAAACTGACAGCATTGACTACAGGACAGAGAGAGAAACACACTGACAGCATTGACTACAGGACAGAGAGAGAAACACACTGACAGCATTGACTACAGGACAGAGAGAATCAAACTGACAGCATTGACTACAGGACAGAGAGAGAATCAAACTGACAGCATTGACTACAGGACAGAGAGAGAAACAAACTGACAGCATTGACTACAGGACAGAGAGAGAAACAAACTGACAGCATTGACTACAGGACAGAGAGAAACACACTGACAGCATTGACTACAGGACAGAGAGAAACAAACTGACAGCATTGACTACAGGACAGAGAGAGAAACAAACTGACAGCATTGACTACAGGACAGAGAGAGAAAAAAACTGACAGCATTGACTACAGGACAGAGAGAGAAACACACTGACAGCATTGACTACAGGACAGAGAGAGAAACACACTGACAGCATTGACTACAAGACAGAAAGAGAAACAAACTGACAGCATTGACTACAGGACAGAGAGAGAAACAAACTGACAGCATTGACTACAGGACAGAGAGAGAAACACACTGACAGCATTGACTACAGGACAGAGAGAGAAACACACTGACAGCATTGACTACAGGACAGAGAGAGAAACAAACTGACAGCATTGACTACAGGACAGAGAGAAACAAACTGACAGCATTGACTACAGGACAGAGAGAGAAACAAACTGACAGCATTGACTACAGGACAGAGAGAAACACACTGACAGCATTGACTACAGGACAGAGAGAAACACACTGACAGCATTGACTACAGGACAGAGAGAGAAACACACTGACAGCATTGACTACAGGACAGAGAGAAACACACTGACAGCATTGACTACAGGACAGAGAGAGAAACACACTGACAGCATTGACTACAGGACAGAGAGAGAAACAAACTGACAGCATTAACTACAGGACAGAGAGAGAAACACACTGACAGCATTGACTACAGGACAGAGAGAAAAACACACTGACAGCATTGACTACAGGACAGAGAGAGAAACAAACTGACAGCATTGACTACAGGACAGAGAGAGAGAAACAAACTGACTGCATTGACTACAGGACAGAGAGAGAAACACACTGACAGCATTGACTACAGGACAGAGAGAGAAACCAACTGACAGCATTGACTACAGGACAGAGAGAGAAACTGACAGCATTGACTACAGGACAGAGAGAGAAACCAACTGACAGCATTGGCTACAGGACAGAGAGAGAAACCAACTGACAGCATTGACTACAGGACAGAGAGAGAAACCAACTGACAGCATTGACTACAGGACAGAGAGAGAAACACACGGACAGCATTGACTACAGGACAGAGAGAGAAACACACTGACAGCATTGACTACAGGACAGAGAGAGAAACAAACTGACAGCATTGACTACAGGACAGAGAGAGAAACAAACTGACAGCATTGACTACAGGACAGAGAGACACACTGACAGCATTGACTACAGGACAGAGAGAAAAACAAACTGACAGCATTGACTACAGGACAGCGAGAGAAACACACTGACAGCATTGACTACAAGACAGAGAGAGAAACACACTGACAGCATTGACTACAGGACAGAGAGAGAAACACACTGACAGCATTGACTACAGGACAGAGAGAGACACACTGACAGCATTGACTACAGGACAGAGAGAGAAACAAACTGACAGCATTGACTACAGGACAGAGAGAAACAAACTGACAGCATTGACTACAGGACAGAGAGAGAAACAAACTGACAGCATTGACTACAGGACAGAGAGAGAAACAAACTGACAGCATTGACTACAGGACAGAGAGAGAAACACACTGACAGCATTGACTACAGGACAGAGAGAGAAACACACTGACAGCATTGACTACAGGACAGAGAGAGAAACAAACTGACAGCATTGACTACAGGACAGAGAGAGAAACACACTGACAGCATTGACTACAGGACAGAGAGAGAAACACACTGACAGCATTGACTACAGGACAGAGAGAAACAAACTGACAGCATTGACTACAGGACAGAGAGAGAAACAAACTGACAGCATTGACTACAGGACAGAGAGAGAAACAAACTGACAGCATTGACTACAGGACAGAGAGAGAAACAAACTGACAGCATTGACTACAGGACAGAGAGAGAAACACACTGACAGCATTGACTACAGGACAGAGAGAAACACACTGACAGCATTGACTACAGGACAGAGAGAGAAACAAACTGACAGCATTGACTACAGGACAGAGAGAGAAACACACTGACAGCATTGACTACAGGACAGAGAGAGAAACACACTGACAGCATTGACTACAGGACAGAGAGAGAAACAAACTGACAGCATTGACTACAGGACAGAGAGAGAAACAAACTGACAGCATTGACTACAGGACAGAGAGAGAAACAAACTGACAGCATTGACTACAGGACAGAGAGAGAAACACACTGACAGCATTGACTACAGGACAGAGAGAGAAACACACTGACAGCATTGACTACAGGACAGAGAGAGAAACAAACTGACAGCATTGACTACAGGACAGAGAGAGAAACAAACTGACAGCATTGAGTACAGGACAGAGAGAGAAACAAACTGACAGCATTGACTACAGGACAAAGAGAGAAACAAACTGACAGCATTGACTACAGGACAGAGAGAGAAACAAACTGACAGCATTGACTACAGGACAGAGAGAGAAACACACTGACAGCATTGACTACAGGACAGAGAGAGAAACACACTGACAGCATTGACTACAGGACAGAGAGAGAAACACACTGACAGCATTGACTACAGGACAGAGAGAAACACACTGACAGCATTGACTACAGGACAGAGAGAAACAAACTGACTGCATTGACTACAGGACAGAGAGAAACAAACTGACAGCATTGACTACAGGACAGAGAGAGAAACAAACTGACAGCACTGTGTGTGTTCAGGAGAACGGGGTGTCTTGGTGAGGGGGTAGGTAAACACACACCCCTCTAACCAGCAGCCGCAGCAGGAACTGGGGTCTGTAAGAGGTCCACCTCTGTGACAGTCAGCAGCTGCCAAACCCCTCGCTGGGGGGGGGGGGGTATTGTGTCAGTGTGTGTGTGTGTGTGTCAGTGTGGGTGCCATTAGAGTCCACAGTGTGCGGTTCCACAATGGCACACACACACACACACACATATATATCAAGTCCTGTTTGTCTGTGACTCTTCCATGTTATCAATCTATTAAATGATATGTGTTCACCTATAGGCCTTTATGACCTGCTGTGGACTGTTCCTTTACATTACAACACAATGTGCCCACCACGACGCCCGTAGTCTGTTCTGGTTCATATAGGAACACCTGCAGAGCCTGAAGTCTGTATCCCCCGTTAACTCGAGTACTAATCACGGTGGCCTAAATGTTGGGGAACGTCGGATAACTGTGGTCTTGGTGAAGAAATGGAAACCGAAGAAGAAAAAGAGTCTACTATTGTTTCACAGGCAAAATATGCAAACATAAAACATTCCTGAGACTTTTCAACACGGGAAGAAAAGTTCAACGGTTGTAAAACTAATCAGATCGGGTTGAATAATGGTCCTCTCTCGTAGATAATCTGGTTGCCAATTCGTTAAAACGTTTTCGACAAGTGTTGGGTTTGAACAGAGCATATTAGCATCACGGCAGTAACGGGTAGAAGTAGTTGTTGTTAGTTTAAAACAGGCCGATGCATCGGGGGGTTGAAAACTATTATCTAGCTACTGACTGGTCGTGAAAACGACTCGCATTCCAACGTGGAGACATTCCCCCCTTCGCGACATCGTTCCTCTGCAGCTACAGACACATTCTGCGGGTTGGTTTTGTTTTGGAGGGACGACGAGACGAGGGCAGAAGAGAGGAGAGGTTCTGCACACTCGCCACCGAGATCCGCTGTTCCCCCCCCCCACCAAAAAAACACATTTTCCTGCAGTCGGCGGGTTGGGTCTGATTTGGGGAAAGGAGGGAGGGTCTGTGTTACTCTACCTTGTTGAAGGCGAACAATTCCTGTTTAATTTTCTCTCTCTGTGGGTCGTTGCCCTGCCGACGGAACCTAAACTTCATCATCGTGCGTCCGGGGCAGAGGAGAGGGTCGTTTCCCGGAACGGTGGATTCCTGAGCGGTTGAATAAATGCGGCGGATCAATGTGGAGCGGATCCTTCCTACCGTGCAGCTTGCAGCGGTGCTTTCTATTCAGCTCTTGTTCTGTGGGGCTGCGGCTCTCTGCCTGTCTATCCTACTCACAGTACCGTTCTGCTAGCAGCAGGATATAATGCCTGCATCAACTTCTAAATAAGAGTCCCCCCTGCAAAGACATGCTAAACTTTGGGAAAATCGATTTTTTTTGTTTCACTCTACTGCAGTACACAGCAGCGGTGCGTTGGTAACATTACTGGCCAAGCCAGAAAAATAACAAGCTATATTCCACCCTCTGTGTTGTGATCATTGTGTTGTGATCATTGTGTTGTGATCATTGTGTTGTGATCATTGTGTTGTTTGCTCTATAATTAGTTATTAACGTGCCTCGACACCGTGATATAGAGGCCTAAAGGCCCGAGACAATAAGAAGACAAAGTGGCAGAATAAATTCAACCACACCTTTTGTTTCATCACAGAGCAACATCTGTTCCACAAAGCATTTAGCATCTAACAAACAGTTATATGACTTACAGCTTGGTCAAGCAAGTTAATGTTGTGGACATTTTAAGGGGCTACTAAATAACCATTGATTTAGAACCACGGAGACTTACCGCAAATCGAAAGGGAAACAGGAGCTGCCTCCACTATTCCGACACCATTTCAACATCATCAAATCACCTCTGATTAGTCTAATACAATCACAACTAAAAGATACCACAAACATACCAGTGTCAACATTGTATTTTTTCATTATCGGTCAAATGTTTTATTTTTTTTAAACATATTTTGTATTTATTTTCATACATTACTTTCTTGCCTTTTCTTGTTGACACAATAATAAAAGTGGCCATTGATTATAATCACTATATTTTTAAATCAGCTATGAGGGGTTGACTTGAATGTGGAAGACACATTTTGGTTGAACGTATTCGGTTGTGTAACTGACTACGTATCAGTGGTGTAAAGTACTAAAATAAAAGTCAAAATAATTTAAAGTACTACTTAAGTAGTTTTTGGGGGGTATCTGTACTTAATTTTTTATTTTATTTTACAATTATTCCTAAAGAAAATAATGTACTCTTTACTCAATACATTTTCCCTGACACCCAAAAGTACTCGTTTCCTTTTGAATGCTTAGCAAGACAGGAAAAATGGTCCGATTCACACACACTTAATTAAATGTACTTTTTATTTAACTTTTTATTTAACTAGGTGAGTCAGTTAAGATCAAATTCTTATCTACAATGACTACCTACACCTGCCAAACCCAGACAACGCTGTGCCAATTATGCTCCGCCCTATGGGACTCCCAAACACAGCCAGTTGTGTGATACAGCCTGGGATTGAACCAGGGTCTGTAGTGACACCTCTAGCACTGCAATGCAGAGCCTGAAGACCACTGTGATACAGCCTGGGATTGAACCAGGGTCTGTAGTGACACCTCTAGCACTGCACTGCAGTGCCTGAAGACCACTGTGATACAGCCTGGGATTGAACCAGGGTCTGTAGTGACACCTCTAGCACTGCAATGCAGTGCCTGAAGACCACTGTGATACAGCCTGGGATTGAACCAGGGTCTGTAGTGACATCTCTAGCACTGCACTGCAGTGCCTGAAGACCACTGTGATACAGCCTGGAATTGAACCAGGGTCTGTAGTGACACCTCTAGCACTGCAATGCAGTGCCTGAAGACCACTGTGATACAGCCTGGGATTGAACCAGGGTCTGTAGTGACACCTCTAGCACTGCACTGCAGTGCCTGAAGACCACTGTGATACAGCCTGGGATTGAACCAGGGTCTGTAGTGACACCTCTAGCACTGCAATGCAGTGCCTGAAGACCACTGTGATACAGTCTGGGATTGAACCAGGGTCTGTAGTGACACCTCTAGCACTGCACTGCAGTGCCTGAAGACCACTGTGATACAGCCTGGGATTGAACCAGGGTCTGTAGTGACACCTCTAGCACTGCAGTGCCTGAAGACCACTGTGATACAGCCTGGGATTGAACCAGGGTCTGTAGTGACACCTCTAGCACTGCAGTGCCTGAAGACCACTGTGATACAGCCTGGGATTGAACCAGGGTCTGTAGGGACACCTCTAGCACTGCAGTGCCTGAAGACCACTGCGCCACTCGGGAGCCTGATACTTAAGTGTATTTTTAAAACCAAATACTTTTAGACTTTTACCAAAGTAGTATTTTACCGGGTGACTTTCACATGAGTCATTTTCTATGAAAGTATCTTTACTTCTACTCAAGTATGACTTTATGTCTATTGGACACTTATTCCACCACTGCTCGGTATTCCCTTTCCCTAATAATACCAATGTTGTAGGGCGGTCTTTTATTTTGAAGGTTTCCTCATTACCATACAACGTGACGTCATTATTTGTGCTGCTGGCAGAACCGCATTCCTACTGACGCTGCCTGGCTGCCGGACCACAACAGAGAAGAAGAGGCGAAGCGAGAGGGATAAAACTGGTCCCCTAAATCTTTCTTCACCCAGCAGGTGGCGTTATTGTTGCTGTTGTTGTATGGAGGTCAATGAGTGTTGAATTTGAGTTCATGTCTTATTTGTTACGTGTGGTTTATTTGATCGAATAAAAGTTTGGTAATGATTTTAGTTTTTTTTAATGAGTGTACTGACATAAGTAGGACACGTGCAATCCCGGTAACGTTGAGAAAACTTTGTATCTGAGTTGTGCCTGGTCTTCAGTAGTTATCACAGCCACAAATGCATAAACCCCAGTGGGCCTGTACGTACTACCCTCTGAAGCGCCTTGCGGTCGGAGGCCGAGCAGTTGCCGTACCAGGCAGTGATGCAACCGGTCAGGATGCTCTCGATGGTGGGTCCTGAGATCCTCAAAACGTTCTACAGCTGCACCAACAGACAGTGTGTTATAACAGAGTGATCTCACTAGGTGACAAGGTCAGTCTCTTCTCCCTGACAGACAGACATAAATAAAACACAGCATCTACAGTGGTACAAATATACATTTTTGAATTCAATAATTTAAAAAAAAACGCACATAAGTTCCACTTTTATACGAACAAGCGGTTGCCGCGGTAAATAATCCAATAATAGTTGGCATGACACGCCTCTCGGGAACTCGTTAAGAGGCGGATCCTGACTAAAAATATTGGCAGATCGATAAAATGTCCCTGTAGATGTAATTAAATGGAGGGGTTGATTCTAAGGTAATATCTAAGGGGCTTTTATATAATTATAATGCAGGGATAATAATAATAATAATAATAATAATAATAATATTTAATAATAATGGATCGGCTCTCTGAACTCATTAAGAGGCAGCTTCTATCTTCTTATCCATAGGTTTTGGGTCTGCAGTAAAGTGAATTAAATTACCAGGTTCATTTCTCATTAGGTTTTAATAATCCATGATAATCCATTGTTTAAAAAAGTCCAAAAGTTAACGGGGTGGGAGTTAGATATTTTGTCTGTCAGAAGTATTAAAAAAATCAACCAACGTCAGCCTTTAAATGCTTTCTTATCCAAATGTTGAAAGTGCGTGTGGGCGACGGAGAGGAACACCATGGTGCAGTTTGAGGTGGTAGGTTCTAAATGAACTTTATAACATTTCACAGACGCTTATTAACTTCTTATGGCTGAAGGGGCAGTATTGAGTAGCTTGGATGAAAGGTGCACAGAGGTGCCCGTATTAAACTGCCTGCTCCTCAGTCCCAGTTGCTAATATATGCATATTATTATTCATATTGGATAGAAAACACTCTGAAGTTTCTAAAACTGTTTGAATTATGTCTGTGAGTATAACAGAACTCATATGGCAGGCAAAAACCTGAGAAAAAAGAATTTCAACAGGAAGTGGAAATTCTGAGGCTGATCGAGTTTCAACCAAGATCCCATTGAAATCACAGCAAGATATGAATGAGTATTCACTTCCTACGGCTTCCACTAGACGTCAACAGTCTGTAGAACTTTGTCTGATGACTCTACTGTGTAGGGGGGCCGAATGAGAGTAGAATTAGTCACAACTGCCATGAGGTGACCATGCTTTGACCATGCGCGTTCACATGAGAGGGAGCTCCGTTCCATCGCTCATCTGAAGTCAATGTAATTCTCCGGTTGGAACGTTATTCAAGATTTATGTTAACAACATTCTAAAGATTGATTCAGTACATCATTTGACATGTTTATACTGACTGTTACGGAACTTTTGGACATTTCGTCAGGTTTTAGTGAACGCGCTTCGTGACTTTGGAATTGTTTACCAAACGCGCTAACCAAAATAGCTAATTGGACATAAATAACGGACATTATCGAACAAATCAAGCATTTATTGTGGACCTGGGATTCCTGGGAGTGCATTCTGATGAAGATCATCAAAGGTAAGGGAATATTTATCATGTAATTTCTGGTTTCTGTTGACTCCAACATGGCGGCTAATTTTATTATATTTTTGAGCGCCGTCTCAGATTATTGCATGGTTTGCTTTTTCCTCAGAGTTTTTTTGAAATCTGACACAGCGGTTGCATTAAGGAGAGGTATATCTATAATTCCATGTGTATAACTTGTATTATCATCTCCATTTATGATGAGTATTTCTGTTGAATCGATGTGGCTATGCAAAATCACTGGATGTTTTAAGAACTAGTGAACGTAACACGCCAATGTAAACTCAGATTTTTTGATATAAATATGAACTTTATCAAACAAAACATACATGTATTGTGTAACATGAAGTCCTATGAGTGTCATCTGATGAAGATTATCAAAGGTTAGTGAGTAATTTTATCTCTATTTCTGCTTTTTGTGACTCCTCTCTTTGGCTGGAAAAATGGCTGTGCTTATTGTGGTTTTGTGGTGACCTAACATAATCGTTTGTAGTGCTTTCGCTGAAAAGCATATTTGAAATCGGACACTTTGGTGGGATTAACAACAAGATTACCTTTAAAATGATATAAGACACATGTATGTTTGAGGAATTTTAATTATGAGATTTCTGTTTTTTTAATTTGGCGCCCTGCACTTTCACTGGCTGTTGTCATATCGATCCCGTTACCGGGATTGCAGCCATAAGAAGATTTAATAAAGCTCAAACCAAGTTAATTCCCCCATTGGGTCATACAGCTGTTTAAACCAAGTTAATTCCCCCATTGGGTCATACAGCTGTTGAAGCCAAGTTAATTCCCCCATTGGGTCAAACAGCTGTTGAAGCCAAGTTAATTCCCCCATTGGGTCAAACAGCTGTTGAAACCAAGTTAATTCCCCCATTGGGTCAAACAGCTGCTCAAACCAAGTTAATTCCCCCATTGGGTCATACAGCTGTTTAAACCAAGTTAATTCCCCCATTGGGTCATACAGCTGTTTAAACCAAGTTAATTCCCCATTGGGTCATACAGCTGTTGAAACCAAGTTAATTCCCCCATTGGGTCATACAGCTGTTTAAACCAAGTTAATTCCCCCATTGGGTCAAACAGCTGCTCAAACCAAGTTAATTCCCCCATTGGGTCATACAGCTGTTGAAACCAAGTTAATTCCCCCATTGGGTCATACAGCTGTTGAAACCAAGTTAATTCCCCCATTGGATCAAACAGCTGTTTAAACCAAGCTAATTCCCCCATTGGGTCAAACAGCTGTTGAAACCAAGTTAATTCCCCCATTGGGTCATACAGCTGTTGAAACCAAGTTAATTCCCCCATTGGATCAAACAGCTGTTGAAACCAAGTTAATTCCCCCATTGGGTCAAACAGCTGTTGAAACCAAGTTAATTCCCCCATTGGATCAAACAGCTGTTTAAACCAAGCTAATTCCCCCATTGGGTCAAACAGCTGTTGAAACCAAGTTAATTCCCCCATTGGGTCATACAGCTGTTGAAACCAAGTTAATTCCCCCATTGGATCAAACAGCTGTTGAAACCAAGTTAATTCCCCCATTGGGTCAAACAGCTGTTGAAACCAAGTTAATTCCCCCATTGGGTCATACAGCTGTTGAAACCAAGTTAATTCCCCCATTGGGTCATACAGCTGTTGAAACCAAGTTAATTCCCCCATTGGATCAAACAGCTGTTGAAACCAAGTTAATTCCCCCATTGGGTCATACAGCTGTTGAAACCAAGTTAATTCCCCCATTGGATCAAACAGCTGTTGAAACCAAGTTAATTCCCCCATTGGGTCAAACAGCTGCATCAGACAAAGACAGGGCTCCACCAGCGGTACTATATAAACCCCAGTTTGGGTTGGAATCTCCTCCTCCTCTCTCAACATGACATCTTTGTTGCTAGGCAGGACATAAACTGTTCCTTCTCCCTTAATGTGACCTGACGGTGTGAGCAGGTGGGTCTGGCAGGGTGATGTAGTTGATGGAGATGGGGGTGTGAGCAGGTGGTTCTAGACAGGGGTGATGTAGTTGTCGTTTGTATGTGTATGTTTTGTATTGTCTAAAAATATAAAATAAATTCGTACAAGATAAATAAATAAGAAAACAATTAAAAGATTGCAACACAGCACGTGATTATTCATTATGAATATGATTAATTTGATTTATTTAGTTTACATTCTTCATTGTAACCACAATGTCACAGATAATTGAACACACACAACATGAGCAGAATAACTTGGAACAGTCAAAACGTTTCTTTATGCAGACAAATCCTCATCTGATTCTATTTCTGACCGTCTCTTCTTCACATCAGTAAAGACGGACTCCGTGTTTCAGACACTCCCTTTATACAGAGGGGCTGTCACTCTTTCACACTGTGGTAAATAAAGACAGTTTGTTATTTAGAATGATTTATTTCTGGTTTTAGAAGGGAGAGAAACGAACACGTGCCAATTGTTTGGGGAAATCGTCAGTCCTCATGTCAAGTGTAATTCCCCCGTTGTATTTCACCAAGTTCTCTCTGAACTCCAGAACTACCGCCAGCTAATGTGTTGCTGTCGCCTGACGCAGGACTCTGTCGCCTGACGCAGGACTCTGTCGCCTGACGCAGGACTCTGTCGCCTGACGCAGGACTCTGTCGCCTGACGCAGGACTCTGTCGCCTGACGCAGGACTCTGTCGCCTGACGCAGGACTCTGTCGCCTGACGCAGGACTCTGTCGCCAGAGGAGAGAGACGACCAGACGACCAAAACATCTCCATTCATTTAGGAAAAGACAGTCAATCTGTACCACAGTTTAGACTACCGATAGATCAGAGTTATTCCTCCCCCTTCTAGCCGATCTACCACCAACGTCTACCACCGCCTTCCAACGTCTACCACCGCCTTCCAACGTCTACCACCGCCTTCCAACGTCTACCACCGCCTTCCAACGTCTACCACCGTCTAACACCATCTACCACCGTCTAACACCATCTACCACCGTCTAACACCATCTACCACCGTCTACCACCATCTACCACTAACTACCACCATCTACCACTATCTACCACCATCTACCACTATCTACCACCATCTACAACTATCTACCACCGTCTACCACAATCTACCACCGTCTACCACCATCTACCTCCGTCTACCACCATCTACCACCGTCTACCACCGTCTACCACCGTCTACCACCTTCTACCACCATCTACCACCATCTACCACCATCTACCACCGTCTACCACCGTCTACCACCTTCTACCACCGTCTACCACCGTCTACCACCGTCTACCACCTTCTACCACCATCTACCACCGTCTACCACCGTCTACCACCATCTACCACCATCTACCACCATCTACCACCATCTACCACTATCTACCACCGTCTAACACTGTCTACCACCATCTACCACCTTCTACCACCGTCTACCACCATCTACCACCATCTACCACTATCTACCACCTCTACCACCTTCTACCACCATCTACCACCGTCTACCACCGTCTACCACCATCTACCACCATCTACCACCATCTACCACCTTCTACCACCATCTACCACCTTCTACCACCTTCTACCACCATCTACCACCGTCTACCACCGTCTACCACCGTCTACCACCATCTACCACCTTCTACCACTATCTACCACCTTCTACCACCATCTACCACCGTCTACCACTGTCTAACACCACCTTCCACCGTCTACCATCGTCTACCACCGTCTACCACCGTCTACCACCATCTACCACCGTCTAACACCGTCTACCACCTTCTACCACCGTCTACCACCGTCTACCACCATCTACCACTATCTACCACCGTCTACCACCGTCTAACACCGTCTACCACCGTCTACCACCATCTACCACCATCTACCACCATCTACCACCTTCTACCACCGTCTACCACCACCTACCACCTTCTACCACCACCTACCACCTTCTACCACCTTCTAACACTATCTACCACCTTCTACCACCGTCTACCACCGTCTACCATCAACGTCTACCAACACCGTCTACCAACACCGTCTACCAACACCGTCTACCAACACCGTCTACCACCGTCTACCATCGTCTACCACCGTCTACCACCGTCTACCACCACCTACCACCTTCTACCACCACCTACCACCTTCTACCACCTTCTACCACTATCTACCACCCTCTACCACCATCTACCACCAACGTCTACCAACACCGTCTACCACCGTCTACCACCGTCTACCACCACCTACCACCTTCTACCACCACCTACCACCTTCTACCACCACCTACCACCTTCTACCACCTTCTACCACCTTCTACCACCGTCTACCACCGTCTACCACCGTCTACCACCGTCTACCACCGTCTACCACCGTCTTCCACCGTCTACCACCGTCTACCACCGTCTACCACCGTCTACCACCACCTACCACCTTCTACCACCACCTACCACCTTCTACCACCTTCTACCACTGTCTACCACCGTCTACCACCGTCTACCACCGTCTACCACCGTCTACCACCGTCTACCACCGTCTACCACCATCTACCACCGTCTACCACCGTCTACCACTATCTACCACCACCTACCACCATCTACCACCGTCTACCACCGTCTACCACCATCTACCACCTTTTATCACCGTCTACCACCACCTAACACCATCTTCTCCCGGACAGACAGACAGACAGTGTGTTATAACAGAGTGATCTCACTCGGTGGCAAGGTAAGTCTCTTCTCCCGGACAGACAGCATGTTTTCCATGTGCATGGCAATGACCCGACACAGCTCCAGACCCTAAACACAGACAAAACATTGTTACAACACTGACATAAACATTGTTACAGCACAGACAAAACATTGTTACAACACAGACAAAACATTGTTACAACACTGACAAAACATTGTTACAACACAAACAAAACATTGTTACAACACAAACAAAATATTGTTACAACACAGACAAAACATTGTTACAACACAGACAAAACATTGTTAAAACACAGACAAAACATTGCTACAACACAGACAAAACATTGCTACAACACAGACAAAACATTGCTACAACACAGACAAAACATTGTTACAACACAGACACAACATTGTAACAACACAGACAAAACATTGTTACAACACAGACAAAACATTGTTACAACACAGACAAAACATTATTAAAACACAGACAAAATATTGTTACAACACAGACAAAATATTGTTACAACACAGACAAAACATTGTTACAACACAGACAAAACATTGTAACAACACAGACAAAACATTGTAACACAGACAAAACATTGCTACAACACAGACAAAACATTGTAACAACACAGACAAAACATTGTAACACAGACAACACATTGTTACAACACAGACAACACATTGTTACAACACAGACAACACATTGTTACAACACAGACAAACCATTGTAACAACACAGACAACACATTGTAACAACACAGATAAAACATTGTTACAACACAGACAAACCATTGTAACAACACAGACAAACCATTGTAACAACACTGACAAAACATCGTTACAACAGACAAAACATTGTAACAACACAGACAAAATATTGTTACAACCCAGACAAAACATTGTTACAACACAGATAAAACATCGTTACAACACAGACAAAACATTGTAACAACACAGACAAAACATCGTTAAAACACAGACAAAACATTATTAAAACACAGACAAAATATTGTTACAACACAGACAAAATATTGTTACAACACAGACAAAACATTGTTACAACACAGACAAAACATTGTAACAACACAGACAAAACATTGTAACAACACAGACAAAACATTGCTACAACACAGACAAAACATTGTAACAACACAGACAAAACATTGTAACACAGACAACACATTGTTACAACACAGACAACACATTGTTACAACACAGACAAACCATTGTAACAACACAGACAACACATTGTAACAACACAGATAAAACATTGTTACAACACAGACAAACCATTGTAACAACACAGACAAACCATTGTAACAACACTGACAAAACATCGTTACAACAGACAAAACATTGTAACAACACAGACAAAATATTGTTACAACCCAGACAAAACATTGTTACAACACAGATAAAACATCGTTACAACACAGACAAAACATTGTAACAACACAGACAAAACATTGTAACAACACAGACAAAACATTGCTACAACACAGACAAAACATTGCTACAACACAGACAAAACATTGCTACAACACAGACAAAACATTGTAACAACACAGACAACACATTGTTACAACACAGACAACACATTGTTACAACACAGACAACACATTGTTACAACACAGACAAACCATTGTAACAACACAGACAACACATTGTAACAACACAGATACAACATTATTACAACACAGACAAACCATTGTAACAACACAGACAAAACATTGTAACAACACAGACAAAACATCGTTACAACACAGACAAAACATTGCTACAACACAGACAAAACATCGTTACAACACAGACAAAACATTGTAACACAGACAAAACATCGTTACAACACAGACAAAACATTGTAACAACACAGACAAAACATTGTAACAACACAGACAAAACATTGCTACAACACAGACAAAACATTGTAACAACACAGACAAAACATTGTAACACAGACAACACATTGTTACAACACAGACAACACATTGTAACAACACAGATAAAACATTGTTACAACACAGACAAACCATTGTAACAACACAGACAAACCATTGTAACAACACAGACAAAACATCGTTAAAACACAGACAAAACGTTGTTACAACACAGACAAAACATTGTAACAACACAGACAAAACATTGCTACAACACAGACAAAACATTGCTACAACACAGACAAAACATTGTAACAACACAGACAACACATTGTTACAACACAGACAACACATTGTTACAACACAGACAACACATTGTAACAACACAGACAAAACATTGCTACAACACAGACAAAACATTGCTACAACACAGACAAAACATTGTAACAACACAGACAACACATTGTTACAACACAGACAACACATTGTTACAACACAGACAACACATTGTTACAACACAGACAAACCATTGTAACAACACAGACAACACATTGTAACAACACAGATAAAACATTATTACAACACAGACAAACCATTGTAACAACACAGACAAAACATCGTTACAACAGACAAAACATTGTTACAACCCAGACAAAACATTGTTACAACCCAGACAAAACATTGTAACAACACAGACAAAACATCGTTACAACACAGACAAAACATCGTTACAACACAGACAAAACATTGTTACAACACAGACAACACATCGTTACAACACAGACAAAACATTGCTACAACACAGACAAAACATTGTTACAACACAGACAAAACATTGTTACAACACTGATAAAACATTGTGACAACACAGACAAAACAACACAGATAAAACATTGTAACAACACAGACAAAACATTGCTACAACACTGACATAAACATTGTTACAACACAGACAACACATTGTTACAACACAGACCTGTTCCAGTTGCAGCTGTGTGATTCGCTGTGTCAGCAGGTCTCCCAGCAGAATGTCTACGTAGGGATAGGACGAGCTGGAGCCTCCTGTTGGTCTCTGGGTTCTGGTGGACTGGATCTCATTCAGAGGGTAACGCACCGTGGCCTCCTAAACACACACACACTGTTACTGTACGGCTGGGAGGTGAGCTGCCAGCAGAGGGAGACAGAGACACACTGTTACTGTACGGCTGGGAGGTGAGCTGCCAGCAGGGGGAGACAGACACACACACACTGTTACTGTATGGCTGGGAGGTGAGCTGCCAGCAGGGGGAGACAGAGACACACACACACTGTTACTGTATGGCTGGGAGGTGAGCTGCCAGCAGAGGGAGACAGAGACACACTGTTACTGTATGGCTGGGAGGTGAGCTGCCAGCAGAGGGAGACAGAGACACACTGTTACTGTACGGCTGGGAGGTGATCTGCCAGCAGGGGGAGACAGAGACACACTGTTACTGTACGGCTGGGAGGTGAGCTGCCAGCAGGGGGAGACAGAGACACACTGTTACTGTACGGCTGGGAGGTGATCTGCCAGCAGGGGGAGACAGAGACACACTGTTACTGTACGGCTGGGAGGTGAGCTGCCAGCAGGGGGAGACAGAGACACACTGTTACTGTATGGCTGGGAGGTGAGCTGCCAGCAGGGGGAGACAGAGACACACACACACTGTTACTGTATGGCTGGGAGGTGAGCTGCCAGCAGAGGGAGACAGAGACACACTGTTACTGTACGGCTGGGAGGTGAGCTGCCAGCAGAGGGAGACAGAGACACACTGTTACTGTACGGCTGGGAGGTGATCTGCCAGCAGAGGGAGACAGAGACACACTGTTACTGTACGGCTGGGAGGTGAGCTGCCAGCAGAGGGAGACAGAGACACACTGTTACTGTACGGCTGGGAGGTGAGCTGCCAGCAGAGGGAGACAGCGACACACTGTTACTGTACGGCTGGGAGGTGAGCTGCCATCAGAGGGAGACAGAGACACACTGTTACTGTACGGCTGGGAGGTGAGCTGCCAGCAGAGGGAGACAGAGACACACTGTTACTGTACGGCTGGGAGGTGAGCTGCCAGCAGGGGGAGACAGAGACACACTGTTACTGTACGGCTGGGAGGTGAGCTGCCAGCAGAGGGAGACAGAGACACACTGTTACTGTACGGCTGGGAGGTGAGCTGCCAGCAGAGGGAGACAGAGACACACTGTTACTGTATGGCTGGGAGGTGAGCTGCCAGCAGGGGGAGACAGAGACACACTGTTACTGTATGGCTGGGAGGTGAGCTGCCAGCAGGGGGAGACAGAGACACACTGTTACTGTATGGCTGGGAGGTGAGCTGCCAGCAGAGGGAGACAGAGACACACTGTTACTGTATGGCTGGGAGGTGAGCTGCCAGCAGGGGGAGACAGAGACACACACACACTGTTACTGTACGGCTGGGAGGTGAGCTGCCAGCAGAGGGAGACAGAGACACACTGTTACTGTATGGCTGGGAGGTGAACTGCCAGCAGGGGGAGACAGAGACACACACACACTGTTACTGTACGGCTGGGAGGTGAGCTGCCAGCAGAGGGAGACAGAGACACACACACACTGTTACTGTACGGCTGGGAGGTGAGCTGCCAGCAGGGGGAGACAGAGACACACTGTTACTGTACGGCTGGGAGGTGAGCTGCCAGCAGGGGGAGACAGAGACACACTGTTACTGTACGGCTGGGAGGTGAGCTGCCAGCAGGGGGAGACAGAGACACACTGTTACTGTACGGCTGGGAGGTGAGCTGCCAGCAGGGGGACACAGAGACACACTGTTACTGTACGGCTGGGAGGTGAGCTGCCAGCAGGGGGAGACAGAGACACACTGTTACTGTCTGGCTGGGAGGTGAGCTGTCAGCAGGGGGAGACAGAGACACACTGTTACTGTACGGCTGGGAGGTGAGCTGCCAGCAGGGGGAGACAGAGACACACTGTTACTGTCTGGCTGGGAGGTGAGCTGCCAGCAGAGGGAGACAGAGACACACACACACTGTTACTGTATGGCTGGGAGGTGAGCTGCCAGCAGGGGGAGACAGAGACACACTGTTACTGTACGGCTGGGAGGTGAGCTGCCAGCAGAGGGAGACAGAGACACACTGTTACTGTACGGCTGGGAGGTGAGCTGCCAGCAGAGGGAGACAGAGACACACTGTTACTGTACGGCTGGGAGGTGAGCTGCCAGCAGGGGGAGACAGAGACACACTGTTACTGTACGGCTGGGAGGTGAGCTGCCAGCAGAGGGAGACAGAGACACACTGTTACTGTACGGCTGGGAGGTGAGCTGCCAGCAGAGGGAGACAGAGACACACTGTTACTGTACGGCTGGGAGGTGAGCTGCCAGCAGGGGGAGTCAGAGACACACTGTTACTGTCCGGCTGGGAGGTGAGCTGCCAGCAGAGGGAGACAGAGACACACACACACTGTTACTGTATGGCTGGGAGGTGAGCTGCCAGCAGGGGGAGACAGAGACACACTGTTACTGTACGGCTGGGAGGTGAGCTGCCAGCAGGGGGAGACAGAGACACACACACACTGTTACTGTATGGCTGGGAGGTGAGCTGCCAGCAGGGGGAGACAGAGACACACACACACTGTTACTGTATGGCTGGGAGGTGAGCTGCCAGCAGGGGGAGACAGAGACACACTGTTACTGTACGGCTGGGAGGTGAGCTGCCAGCAGGGGGAGACAGAGACACACTGTTACTGTACGGCTGGGAGGTGAGCTGCCAGCAGAGGGAGACAGAGACACACACACACTGTTACTGTATGGCTGGGAGGTGAGCTGCCAGCAGGGGGAGACAGAGACACACTGTTACTGTACGGCTGGGAGGGGAGCTGCCAGCAGAGGGAGACAGAGACACACACACACTGTTACTGTCTGGCTGGGAGGTGAACTGCCAGCAGAGGGAGACAGAGTCCTGAGAGAAAAATAAAAGCTGGAATAACGTTTGTTACAGGAGAGAGAGAGAGACAGAGAGAGAGAGAGAGAGAGATTGACAGAGAGAGAAAATGACAGAGAGAGTGACAGAGAGAGATAGAGAGAGAGGATAATTTACAGATAGTGATAAAGTTACAGAGGCACAAATATCATACCCCCAAGACATGCTAACCTCTCCCCATTACAATAACAGGGGAGGTTAGCATACCCCCTAGACATGCTAACCTCTCCCCATTACAATAACAGGGGAGGTTAGCATACCCCCTAGACATGCTAACCTCTCCCCATTACAATAACAGGGGAGGTTAGCATACCCCCTAGACATGCTAACCTCTCCCCATTACAATAACAGGGGAGGTTAGCATACCCCCAAGACATGCTAACCTCTCCCCATTACAATAACAGGGGAGGTTAGCATACCCCCAAGACATGCTAACCTCTCCCCATTACAATAACAGGGGAGGTTAGCATACCCCCAAGACATGCAAACCTCTCACCATTACAATAACAGGGGAGGTTAGCATACCCCCAAGACATGCTAACCTCTCCCCATTACAATAACAGGGGAGGTTAGCATACCCCCAAGACATGCTAACCTCTCCCCATTACAATAACAGGGGAGGTTAGCATACCCCCAAGACATGCTAACCTCTCCCCATTACAATAACAGGGGAGGTTAGCATACCCCCTAGACATGCTAACCTCTCCCCATTACAATAACAGGGGAGGTTAGCATACCCCCTAGACATGCTAACCTCTCCCCATTACAATACCAGGGGAGGTTAGCATACCCCCTAGACATGCTAACCTCTCACCATTACAATAACAGGGGAGGTTAGCATACCCCCAAGACATGCTAACCTCTCCCCATTACAATAACAGGGGAGGTTAGCATACCCCCTAGACATGCTAACCTCTCACCATTACAATAACAGGGGAGGTTAGCATACCCCCAAGACATGCTAACCTCTCCCCATTACAATAACAGGGGAGGTTAGCATACCCCCAAGACATGCTAACCTCTCACCATTACAATAACAGGGGAGGTTAGCATACCCCCAAGACATGCTAACCTCTCCCCATTACAATAACAGGGGAGGTTAGCATTTTATATCCCCTAGACATGCTAACCTCTCCCCATTACAATAACAGGGGAGGTTAGCATTTTATATCCCCTAGACATGCTAACCTCTCTCCATTACAATAACAGGGGAGGTTAGCATTTTATATCCCCTAGACATGCTAACCTCTCACCATTACAATAACAGGGGAGGTTAGCATTTTATATCCCCTAGACATGCTAAACTCTCCCCATTACAATAACAGGGGAGGTTAGCATACCCCCAAGACATGCTAACCTCTCCCCATTACAATAACAGGGGAGGTTAGCATTTTATATCCCCTAGACATGCTAACCTCTCCCCATTACAATAACAGGGGAGGTTAGCATTTTATATCCCCTAGACATGCTAACCTCTCACCATTACAATAACAGGGGAGGTTAGCATTTTATATCCCCTAGACATGCTAACCTCTCACCATTACAATAACAGGGGAGGTTAGCATACCCCCTAGACATGCTAACCTCTCCCCATTACAATAACAGGGGAGGTTAGCATACCCCCAAGACATGCTAACCTCTCCCCATTACAATAACAGGGGAGATTAGCATAGCCCCAAGACATGCTAACCTCTCCCCATTACAATAACAGGGGAGGTTAGCATACCATCAAGACATGCTAACCTCTCCCCATTACAATAACAGGGGAGGTTAGCATTTTATATCCCCTAGACATGCTAACCTCTCACCATTACAATAACAGGGGAGGTTAGCATTTTATATCCCCTAGACATGCTAACCTCTCACCATTACAATAACAGGGGAGGTTAGCATTTCATATCCCCTAGACATGCTAACCTCTCTCCATTACAATAACAGGGGAGGTTAGCATTTTATATCCCCTAGACATGCTAACCTCTCACCATTACAATAACAGGGGAGGTTAGCATTTTATATCCCCAAGACATGCTAACCTCTCCCCATTACAATAACAGGGGAGGTTAGCATTTTATATCCCCTAGACATGCTAACCTCTCCCCATTACAATAACAGGGGAGGTTAGCATTTTATATCCCCTAGACATGCTAACCTCTCACCATTACAATAACAGGGGAGGTTAGCATACCCCCAAGACATGCTAACCTCTCCCCATTACAATAACAGGGGAGGTTAGCATACCCCCAAGACATGCATTTTATATCCCCTAGACATGCTAACCTCTCCCCATTACAATAACAGGGGAGGTTAGCATTTTATATCCCCTAGACATGCTAACCTCTCACCATTACAATAACAGGGGAGGTTAGCATTTTATATCCCCTAGACATGCTAACCTCTCACCATTACAATAACAGGGGAGGTTAGCATTTTATATCCCCTAGACATGCTAACCTCTCTCCATTACAATAACAGGGGAGGTTAGCATTTTATATCCCCTAGACATGCTAACCTCTCCCCATTACAATAACAGGGGAGGTTAGCATTTTATATCCCCTAGACATGCTAACCTCTCCCCATTACAATAACAGGGGAGGTTAGCATACCCCCAAGACATGCTAACCTCTCACCATTACAATAACAGGGGAGGTTAGCCTTTTATATCATACCCCCAAGACATGCTAACCTCTCACCATTACAATAACAGGGGAGGTTAGCATTTTATATCATACCTCCAAGACATGCTAACCTCTCACCATTACAATAACAGGGGAGGTTAGCATTTTATATCCCCTAGACATGCTAACCTCTCACCATTACAATAACAGGGGAGGTTAGCATTTTATATCCCCTAGACATGCTAACCTCTCACCATTACAATAACAGGGGAGGTTAGCATTTTATATCCCCTAGACATGCTAACCTCTCACCATTACAATAACAGGGGAGGTTAGCATTTTATATCCCCTAGACATGCTAATCTCTCACCATTACAATAACAGGGGAGGTTAGCATTTTATATCCCCTAGACATGCTAACCTCTCACCATTACAATAACAGGGGAGGTTAGCATTTTATATCCCCTAGACATGCTAACCTCTCACCATTACAATAACAGGGGAGGTTAGCATTTTATATCCCCTAGACATGCTAACCTCTCACCATTACAATAACAGGGGAGGTTAGCATTTTATATCATACCTCCAAGACATGCTAACCTCTCACCATTACAATAACAGGGGAGGTTAGCGTTTTATATCCCCTAGACATGCTAACCTCTCACCATTACAATAACAGGGGAGGTTAGCATTTTATATCATACCTCCAAGACATGCTAACCTCTCACCATTACAATAACAGGGGAGGTTAGCATTTTATATCCCCTAGACATGCTAACCTCTCACCATTACAATAACAGGGGAGGTTAGCATTTTATATCCCCTAGACATGCTAACCTCTCACCATTACAATAACAGGGGAGGTTAGCATTTTATATCCCCTAGACATGCTAACCTCTCACCATTACAATAACAGGGGAGGTTAGCATTTTATATCCCCTAGACATGCTAACCTCTCACCATTACAATAACAGGGGAGGTTAGCATTTTATATCATACCTCCAAGACATGCTAACCTCTCACCATTACAATAACAGGGGAGGTTAGCGTTTTATATCCCCTAGACATGCTAACCTCTCACCATTACAATAACAGGGGAGGTTAGCATTTTATATCATACCTCCAAGACATGCTAACCTCTCACCATTACAATAACAGGGGAGGTTAGCATTTTATATCCCCTAGACATGCTAACCTCTCACCATTACAATAACAGGGGAGGTTAGCATTTTATATCCCCTAGACATGCTAACCTCTCACCATTACAATAACAGGGGAGGTTAGCATTTTATATCCCCTAGACATGCTAACCTCTCACCATTACAATAACAGGGGAGGTTAGCATTTTATATCCCCTAGACATGCTAACCTCTCACCATTACAATAACAGGGGAGGTTAGCATTTTATATCCCCTAGACATGCTAACCTCTCCCCATTACAATAACAGGGGAGGTTAGCATTTTATATCCCCTAGACATGCTAACCTCTCACCATTACAATAACAGGGGAGGTTAGCATTTTATATCCCCTAGACATGCTAACCTCTCACCATTACAATAACATGGGAGGTTAGCATTTTATATCCCCTAGACATGCTAACCTCTCACCATTACAATAACAGGGGAGGTTAGCATTTTATATCCCCTAGACATGCTAACCTCTCACCATTACAATAACAGGGGAGGTTAGCATTTTATATCATACCTCCAAGACATGCTAACCTCTCACCATTACAATAACAGGGGAGGTTAGCATTTTATATCCCCTAGACATGCTAACCTCTCACCATTACAATAACAGGGGAGGTTAGCATTTTATATCCCCTAGACATGCTAACCTCTCACCATTACAATAACAGGGGAGGTTAGCATTTTATATCCCCTAGACATGCTAACCTCTCACCATTACAATAACAGGGGAGGTTAGCATTTTATATCCCCTAGACATGCTAACCTCTCACCATTACAATAACAGGGGAGGTTAGCATTTTATATCCCCTAGACATGCTAACCTCTCACCATTACAATAACAGGGGAGGTTAGCATTTCATATCCCCTAGACATGCTAACCTCTCCCCATTACAATAACAGGGGAGGTTAGCATTTTATATCCCCTAGACATGCTAACCTCTCACCATTACAATAACAGGGGAGGTTAGCATTTTATATCCCCTAGACATGCTAACCTCTCACCATTACAATAACAGGGGAGGTTAGCATTTTATATCCCCTAGACATGCTAACCTCTCACCATTACAATAACAGGGGAGGTTAGCATTTTATATCCCCTAGACATGCTAACCTCTCACCATTACAATAACAGGGGAGGTTAGCATTTTATATCCCCTAGACATGCTAACCTCTCCCCATTACAATAACAGGGGAGGTTAGCATTTTATATCCCCTAGACATGCTAACCTCTCACCATTACAATAACAGGGGAGGTTAGCATTTTATATCCCCTAGACATGCTAACCTCTCACCATTACAATAACAGGGGAGGTTAGCATTTTATATCCCCTAGACATGCTAACCTCTCACCATTACAATAACAGGGGAGGTTAGCATTTTATATCCCCTAGACATGCTAACCTCTCACCATTACAATAACAGGGGAGGTTAGCATTTTATATCCCCTAGACATGCTAACCTCTCACCATTACAATAACAGGGGAGGTTAGCATTTTATATCCCCTAGACATGCTAACCTCTCACCATTACAATAACAGGGGAGGTTAGCATTTTATATCATACCATCAAGACATGCTAACCTCTCACCATTACAATAACAGGGGAGGTTAGCATTTTATAACATACCACCAAGACATGCTAACCTCTCACCATTACAATAACAGGGGAGGTTAGCATTTTATATCATACCTCCAAGACATGCTAACCTCTCACCATTACAATAACAGGGGAGGTTAGCATTTTATATCATACCCCCAAGACATGCTAACCTCTCACCATTACAATAACAGGGGTTAGCATTTTATATCATACCCCCAAGACATGCTAACCTCTCACCATTACAATAACAGGGGAAGTTAGCATTTTATATCATACCTCCAAGACATGCTAACCTCTCACCATTACAATAACAGGGGAGGTTAGCATTTTATATCATACCCCCAAGACATGCTAACCTCTCACCATTACAATAACAGGGGAGGTTAGCATTTTATATCATAACCACAAGACATGCTAACCTCTCACCATTACAATAACAGGGGAGGTTAGCATTTTATATCATACCCCCAAGACATGCTAACCTCTCACCATTACAATAACAGGGGAGGTTAACATTTTATATCATACCCCAAAGACATGCTAACCTCTCACCATTACAATAACAGGGGAGGTTAGCATTTTATATCACACCCCCAAGACATGCTAACCTCTCACCATTACAATAACATGGGAGGTTAGCATACCCCCAAGACATGCTAACCTCTCACCATTACAATAACAGGGGAGGTTAGCATTTAATATCATACCCCCAAGACATGCTAACCTCTCCCCATTACAATAACAGGGGAGGTTAGCATTTTATATCATACCCCCAAGACATGCTAACCTCTCACCATTACAATAACAGGGGAGGTTAGCATTTTATATCATACCCCCAAGACATGCTAACCTCTCACCATTACAATAACAGGGGAGGTTAGCATTTTATATCATAACCCCAAGACATGCTACCCTCTCACCATTACAATAACAGGAGAGGTTAGCATTTTATATCATACCCCCAAGACATGCTAACCTCTCACCATTACAATAACAGGGGAGGTTAGCATTTTATATCATACCACCAAGACACGCTAACCTCTCACCATTACAATAACAGGGGAGGTTAGCATTTTATATCATACCCCCAAGACATGCTAACCTCTCACCATTACAATAACAGGGGAGATTAGCATAGCCCCAAGACATGCTAAACTCTCCCCATTACAATAACAGGGGAGGTTAGCATTTTATATCATACCCCCAAGACATCCTAACCTCTCCCCATTACAATAACAGGGGAGGTTAGCATGGTAGCATCCACATGAATGTAGAAGTGTTTAACAACAGAGACGGACAGAAGCAGTCGTACATGTGAGTCCTTGTGTAGGAAGTGCAGTCCGTTCTGGTTGACGGCCAACACACAGGGAGCCAGGATGGAGACGTTGCTGCTGGACTGGATGTAGAAGAAGGAGGAACCAAACATGGGGAACGCACTGACCAGACCTGGACACACAGAGACACACAGAGAGACACACAGAGAGACACACAGAGACACAGACAGACAGAGAGAGAGACACACAGTGAGACACACACAGAGAGACACACACAGAGAGAGACACACAGAGAGAGACACACACACACACACACACACACACACACACACACACACACACACACACACACACACACACACACACACACACACACACACACACACACACACACACACACACACACACACACACACACACACTCACACAGAGAGACACACACACACAGAGACACACACAGTGAGACACACACAGAGGGATACACTCACACAGAGAGACACACACACACACAGAGACACACACACAGAGAGAGACACATAGTGAGACACAGAGAGAGACACTCACACAGAGACACACACACATTATGTGAAGTTCGACAGGGGTCCATAGTGGGCACCATATTTATGTTGCATGTTAAGTTGTCAATCAATGAATCCATCCCGTACCGAGGAACTGAGCCCTGGCTTGGTGAGGACTCAGAGGAGAGACCTGCTGCATATGCTGAGTGACCATGTTGAGCCAGGGCTGAGGAGGCTGTCTGATGTAGAGCTGAGGGGGAACGTACTCCTGGACCTCACCACTACAGAGAGGAGAGGAGAGGAGAGGAGAGGAGAGGAGAGAGAGAGAGAGAGAGAGAGAGAGAGAGAGAGACGTTAAATTCTACAACCACCTAAAAGGAAGCGATTCCCAAACCTTCCATAACAAAGCCATCACCTACAGAGAGATGAACCTGGAGAAGAGTCCCCTAAGCAAGCTGGTCCTGGGGCTCTGTTCACAAACACAAACACACCCCACAGAGCCCCAGGACAACAGCACAATTAGACCCAACCAAATCATGAGAAAACAAAAAGATAATTACTTGACACATTGGAAAGAATTAACAAAAAAACAGAGCAAACTAGAATGCTATTTGGCCCTAAACAGAGAGTATACAGTGGCAGAATACCTAACCACTGTGACTGACCCAAACTTAAGGAAAGCTTTGACTATGTACAGACTCAGTGAGCATAGCCTTGCTATTGAGAAAGGCCGCCGTAGGCAGACATGGCTCTCAAGAGAAGACAGGCTATGTGCACACTGCCCACAAAATGAGGTGGAAACTGAGCTGCACTTCCTAACCTCCTGCCCAATGTATGACCATATTAGAGAGACATATTTCCCTCAGATTACACAGATCCACAAAGAATTCGAAAACAAATCCAATTTTGATAAACTCCCATATCTACTGGGTGAAATTCCACAGTGTGCCATCACAGCAGCAAGATTTGTGACCTGTTGCCACAAGAAAAGGGCAACCAGTGAAGAACAAACAGCATTGTAAATACAACCCATATTTATGTTTATTTATTTTAACTTGTGTGCTTTA
>NC_074666.1:95847397-95862397 GCF_029448725.1 Salvelinus fontinalis | reverse complement strand
CTTCAGATAGTCTGGTAACACCTAGAACATAGAACACAGGCCTTCAGATAGTCTGGTAACACCTAGAACACAGAAAACAGGCCTTCAGATAGTCTGGTAACACCTAGAACATAGAACACAGGCCTTCAGATAGTCTGGTAACACCTAGAACATAGAACACAGGCCTTCAGATAGTCTGGTAACACCTAGAACACAGGCCTTCAGATAGTCTGGTAACACCTAGAACACAGGCCTTCAGGTAGTCTGGTAACACCTAGAACATAGAACACAGGCCTTCAGATAGTCTGGTAACACCTAGAACATAGAACACAGGCCTTCAGGTAGTCTGGTAACACCTAGAACATAGAACACAGGCCTTCAGGTAGTCTGGTATCACCTAGAACATAGAACACAGGCCTTCAGATAGTCTGGTAACACCTAGAACATAGAACACAGGCCTTCAGATAGTCTGGTAACACCTAGAACATAGAACACAGGCCTTCAGATAGTCTGGTAACACCTAGAACATAGAACACAGGCCTTCAGATAGTCTGGTAACACCTAGAACACAGAAAACAGGCCTTCAGATAGTCTGGTAACACCTAGAACATAGAACACAGGCCTTCAGATAGTCTGGTAACACCTAGAACATAGAACACAGGCCTTCAGATAGTCTGGTAACACCTAGAACACAGGCCTTCAGATAGCCTGGTAACACCTAGAACACAGGCCTTCAGGTAGTCTGGTAACACCTAGAACATAGAACACAGGCCTTCAGATAGTCTGGTAACACCTAGAACATAGAACACAGGCCTTCAGGTAGTCTGGTAACACCTAGAACATAGAACACAGGCCTTCAGGTAGTCTGGTAACACCTAGAACACAGGCCTTCAGATAGTCTGGTAACACCTAGAACATAGAACACAAGCCTTCAGATAGTCTGGTAACACATAGAACACAGAACACAGGCCTTCAGATAGTCTGGTAACACCTAGAACATAGAACACAAGCCTTCAGATAGTCTGGTAACACATAGAACACAGAACACAGGCCTTCAGATAGTCTGGTAACACCTAGAACACAGGCCTTCAGGTAGTCTGGTAACACCTAGAACATAGAACACAGGCCTTCAGATAGTCTGGTAACACCTAGAACATAGAACACAGGCCTTCAGGTAGTCTGGTAACACCTAGAACATAGAACACAGGCCTTCAGATAGTCTGGTAACACCTAGAACATAGAACACAGGCCTTCAGATAGTCTGGTAACACCTAGAACATAGAACACAGGCCTTCAGATAGTCTGGTAACACCTAGAACATAGAACACAGGCCTTCAGATAGTCTGGTAACACCTAGAACACAGAAAACAGGCCTTCAGATAGTCTGGTAACACCTAGAACATAGAACACAGGCCTTCAGATAGTCTGGTAACACCTAGAACATAGAACACAGGCCTTCAGATAGTCTGGTAACACCTAGAACACAGGCCTTCAGATAGTCTGGTAACACCTAGAACACAGGACTTCAGGTAGTCTGGTAACACCTAGAACATAGAACACAGGCCTTCAGATAGTCTGGTAACACCTAGAACATAGAACACAGGCCTTCAGGTAGTCTGGTAACACCTAGAACATAGAACACAGGCCTTCAGGTAGTCTGGTATCACCTAGAACATAGAACACAGGCCTTCAGATAGTCTGGTAACACCTAGAACATAGAACACAGGCCTTCAGATAGTCTGGTAACACCTAGAACATAGAACACAGGCCTTCAGATAGTCTGGTAACACCTAGAACATAGAACACAGGCCTTCAGATAGTCTGGTAACACCTAGAACACAGAAAACAGGCCTTCAGATAGTCTGGTAACACCTAGAACATAGAACACAGGCCTTCAGATAGTCTGGTAACACCTAGAACATAGAACACAGGCCTTCAGATAGTCTGGTAACACCTAGAACACAGGCCTTCAGATAGTCTGGTAACACCTAGAACACAGGCCTTCAGGTAGTCTGGTAACACCTAGAACATAGAACACAGGCCTTCAGATAGTCTGGTAACACCTAGAACATAGAACACAGGCCTTCAGGTAGTCTGGTAACACCTAGAACATAGAACACAGGCCTTCAGGTAGTCTGGTAACACCTAGAACACAGGCCTTCAGATATTCTGGTAACACCTAGAACATAGAACACAAGCCTTCAGATAGTCTGGTAACACATAGAACACAGAACACAGGCCTTCAGATAGTCTGGTAACACCTAGAACATAGAACACAAGCCTTCAGATAGTCTGGTAACACATAGAACACAGAACACAGGCCTTCAGATAGTCTGGTAACACCTAGAACACAGGCCTTCAGGTAGTCTGGTAACACCTAGAACATAGAACACAGGCCTTCAGATAGTCTGGTAACACCTAGAACATAGAACACAGGCCTTCAGGTAGTCTGGTAACACCTAGAACATAGAACACAGGCCTTCAGATAGTCTGGTAACACCTAGAACATAGAACACAGGCCTTCAGATAGTCTGGTAACACATAGAACACAGGCCTTCAGATAGTCTGGTAACACCTAGAACACAGGCCTTCAGATAGTCTGGTAACACCTAGAACACAGGCCTTCAGGTAGTCTGGTAACACATAGAACACAGGCCTTCAGATAGTCTGGTAACACCTAGAACATAGAACACAGGCCTTCAGATAGTCTGGTAACACCTAGAACACAGAACACAGGCCTTCAGATAGTCTGGTAACACCTAGAACACAGAACACAGGCCTTCAGATAGTCTGGTAACACCTAGAACACAGAACACAGGCCTTCAGATAGTCTGGTAACACCTAGAACACAGAACACAGGCCTTCAGATAGTCTGGTAACACCTAGAACACAGGCCTTCAGATAGCCTGGTGACACCTAGAACACAGGCCTTCAGATAGTCTGGTAACACCTAGAACATAGAACACAGGCCTTCAGGTAGTCTGGTATCACCTAGAGCATAGAACACAGGCCTTCAGATAGTCTGGTAACACCTAGAACACAGAACACAGGCCTTCAGATAGTCTGGTAACACCTAGAACACAGGCCTTCAGATAGCCTGGTAACACCTAGAACACAGGCCTTCAGATAGCCTGGTGACACCTAGAACATAGAACACAGGCCTTCAGATAGTCTGGTAACACCTAGAACATAGAACACAGGCCTTCAGATAGTCTGGTAACACCTAGAACATAGAACACAGGCCTTCAGATAGTCTGGTAACACCTGGAACACAGGCCTTCAGATAGTCTGGTAACACCTAGAACACAGTCCTTCAGATAGTCTGGTAACACCTAGAACACAGGCCTTCAGATAGTCTGGTAACACCTAGAGCATAGAACACAGGCCTTCAGATAGTCTGGTAACACCTAGAACACAGAACACAGGCCTTCAGATAGTCTGGTAACACCTAGAACATAGAACACAGGCCTTCAGATAGTCTGGTAACACCAAGAACATAGAACACAGGCCTTCAGATAGTCTGGTAACACCTAGAACACAGGCCTTCAGATAGCCTGGTAACACCTAGAACATAGAACACAGGCCTTCAGATAGTCTGGTAACACCTAGAACACAGGCCTTCAGATAGCCTGGTGACACCTAGAACATAGAACACAGGCCTTCAGATAGTCTGTTAACACCTAGAACACAGGTCTTCAGATAGTCTGGTAACACCTAGAACATAGAACACAGGCCTTCAGATATGGTGTTTGATGAAATACAAAATAATTTAACTGAAAACAAATTTAACAACAGACTTTCAGTATGCTTATAGGGAAGGGCCCTCAACATGCACGGCACCGACACAAATGACTGATGATTGGCTGAAAGAACATGATAGTATGTTAATGCAGCTATTGATGTCATCGATCATAACCTTTTGCCGTAAAAACGTGAGAGTTCCCTATCTAATGGAACACAGATAGTTCCCTGTCTAATGGAACACAGAGAGTTCCCTATCTAATGGAACACAGAGAGTTCCCTGTCTAATGGAACACAGAGAGTTCCCTATCTAATGGAACACAGAGAGTTCCCTATCTAATGGAACACAGAGAGTTCCCTGTCTAATGGAACACAGAGAGTTCCCTATCTAATGGAACACAGAGAGTTCCCTGTCTAATGGAACACAGAGAGTTCCCTATCTAATGGAACACAGAGAGTTCCCTGTCTAATGGAACACAGAGAGTTCCCTATCTAATGGAACACAGAGAGTTCCCAATCTAATGGAACACAGAGAGTTCCCTATCTACTAGAACACAGAGAGTTCCCTGTCTAATAGAACACAGAGAGTTCCCTGTCTAATGGAACACAGAGAGTTCCCTGTCTAATGGAACACAGAGAGTTCCCTATCTAATGGAACACAGAGAGTTCCCTGTCTAATGGAACACAGAGAGTTCCCTATCTACTAGAACACAGAGAGTTCCCTGTCTAATATAATACAGAGAGTTCCCTGTCTAATGGAACACAGAGAGTTCCCTATCTAATGGAACACAGAGAGTTCCCTATCTAATGGAACACAGAGAGTTCCCTGTCTAATAGAACACAGAGAGTTCCCTGTCTAATAGAACACAGAGAGTTCCCTGTCTAATGGAACACAGAGAGTTCCCTATCTAATGGAACACAGAGAGTTCCCTGTCTAATAGAACACAGAGAGTTCCCTGTCTAATGGAACACAGAGAGTTCCCTATCTAATGGAACACAGAGAGTTCCCTATCTAATGGAACACAGAGAGTTCCCTATCTAATGGAACACAGAGAGTTCCCTATCTAATGGAACACAGAGAGTTACCTGTCTAATGGAACACAGAGAGTTCCCTGTCTAATGGAACACAGAGAGTTCCCTATCTAATGGAACACAGAGAGTTCCCTATCTAATGGAACACAGAGAGTTCCCTGTCTAATGGAACACAGAGAGTTCCCTGTCTAATGGAACACAGAGAGTTCCCTGTCTAATGGAACACAGAGAGTTCCCTGTCTAATGGAACACTGAGAGTTCCCTGTCTAATGGAACACAGAGAGTTCCCTATCTAATGGAACACAGAGAGTTCCCTGTCTAATGGAACACAGAGAGTTCCCTATCTAATGGAACACAGAGAGTTCCCTGTCTAATGGAACACAGAGAGTTCCCTATCTAATGGAACACAGAGAGTTCCCAATCTAATGGAACACAGAGAGTTCCCTATCTACTAGAACACAGAGAGTTCCCTGTCTAATAGAACACAGAGAGTTCCCTGTCTAATGGAACACAGAGAGTTCCCTGTCTAATGGAACACAGAGAGTTCCCTATCTAATGGAACACAGAGAGTTCCCTGTCTAATGGAACACAGAGAGTTCCCTATCTACTAGAACACAGAGAGTTCCCTGTCTAATAGAATACAGAGAGTTCCCTGTCTAATGGAACACAGAGAGTTCCCTATCTAATGGAACACAGAGAGTTCCCTATCTAATGGAACACAGAGAGTTCCCTATCTAATGGAACACAGAGAGTTCCCTATCTAACGGAACACAGAGAGTTTCCTGTCTAATGGAACACAGAGAGTTCCCTGTCTAATGGAACACAGAGAGTTCCCTATCTAATGGAACACAGAGAGTTCCCTATCTAATGGAACACAGAGAGTTCTCTATCTAATGGAACACAGAGAGTTCCCTGTCTAATGGAACACAGAGAGTTCCCTGTCTAATAGAACACAGAGAGTTCCCTGTCTAATGGAACACAGAGAGTTCCCTATCTAATGGAACACAGAGAGTTCCCTATCTAATGGAACACAGAGAGTTCCCTATCTAATGGAACACAGAGAGTTCCCTATCTAATGGAACACAGAGAGTTCCCTGTCTAATGGAACACAGAGAGTTCCCTGTCTAATGGAACACAGAGAGTTCCCTATCTAATGGAACACAGAGAGTTCCCTATCTAATGGAACACAGAGAGTTCCCTGTCTAATGGAACACAGAGAGTTCCCTGTCTAATGGAACACAGAGAGTTCCCTGTCTAATGGAACACAGAGAGTTCCCTGTCTAATGGAACACTGAGAGTTCCCTGTCTAATGGAACACAGAGAGTTCCCTGTCTAATGGAACACAGAGAGTTCCCTATCTAATGGAACACAGAGAGTTCCCTGTCTAATGGAACACAGAGAGTTCCCTATCTAATGGAACACAGAGAATTCCCTATCTAATGGAACACAGAGAGTTCCCTGTCTAATAGAACACAGAGAGTTCCCTGTCTAATGGAACACAGATAGTTCCCTGTCTAATGGAACACAGAGAGTTCCCTATCTAATGGAACACAGAGAGTTCCCTATCTAATGGAACACAGAGAGTTCCCTATCTAACGGAACACAGAGAGTTCCCTGTCTAATGGAACACAGAGAGTTCCCTATCTAATAGAACACAGAGAGTTCCCTGTCTAATGGAACACAGAGAGTTTCCTGTCTAATGGAACACAGAGAGTTCCCTGTCTAATGGAACACAGAGAGTTCCCTGTCTAATGGAACACAGAGAGTCCCTATCTAATGGAACACAGAGAGTTCCCTATCTAACGGAACACAGAGAGTTCCCTGTCTAATGGAACACAGAGAGTTCCCTGTCTAATGGAACACAGAGAGTTCCCTATCTAACGGAACACAGAGAGTTTCCTGTCTAATGGAACACAGAGAGTTCCCTATCTAATGGAACACTGAGAGTTCCCTGTCTAATGGAACACAGAGAGTTCCCTGTCTAATGGAACACAGAGAGTTCCCTGTCTAATGGAACACAGAGAGTTCCCTGTCTAATGGAACACAGAGAGTTCCCTGTCTAATGGAACACTGAGAGTTCCCTGTCTAATGGAACACAGAGAGTTCCCTGTCTAATGGAACACTGAGAGTTCCCTGTCTAATGGAACACAGAGAGTTCCCTGTCTAATGGAACACAGAGAGTTCCCTGTCTATTGGAACACAGAGAGTTCCCTATCTAATAGAACACAGAGAGTTCCCTGTCTATTGGAACACAGAGAGTTCCCTGTCTAATGGAACACAGAGAGTTCCCTGTCTAATGGAACACAGAGAGTTCCCTATCTAATGGAACACAGAGAGTTCCCTATCTACTGGAACACAGAGAGTTCCCTATCTAATGGAACACAGAGAGTTCCCTATCTAATGGAACACAGAGAGTTCCCTATCTAATGGAACACAGAGAGTTCCCTGTCTAATGGAACACAGAGAGTTCCTATCTACTGGAACACAGAGAGTTCCCTATCTAATGGAACACAGAGAGTTCCCTGTCTAATGGAACACAGAGAGTTCCCTGTCTAATGGAACACAGAGAGTTCCCTGTCTAATGGAACACAGATAGTTCCCTGTCTAATGGAACACAGAGAGTTCCCTATCTAATGGAACACAGAGAGTTCCCTATCTAATGGAACACAGAGAGTTCCCTGTCTAATGGAACACAGAGAGTTCCCTATCTAATGGAACACAGAGAGTTCCCTGTCTAATGGAACACAGAGAGTTCCCTGTCTAATGGAACACAGAGAGTTCCCTGTCTAATGGAACACAGATAGTTCCCTGTCTAATGGAACACAGAGAGTTCCCTATCTAATGGAACACAGAGAGTTCCCTGTCTAATGGAACACAGAGAGTTCCCTATCTAATGGAACACAGAGAGTTCCCTGTCTAATGGAACACAGAGTTCCCTATCTAATGGAACACAGAGAGTTCCCTATCTAATGGAACACAGATAGTTCCCTGTCTAATGGAACACAGAGAGTTCCCTATCTAATGGAACACAGAGAGTTCCCTATCTAATGGAACACAGAGAGTTCCCTGTCTAATGGAACACAGAGAGTTCCCTGTCTAATGGAACACAGATAGTTCCCTGTCTAATGGAACACAGAGAGTTCCCTATCTAATGGAACACAGAGAGTTCCCTATCTAATGGAACACAGAGAGTTCCCTATCTAATGGAACACAGAGAGTTCCCTATCTAATGGAACACAGAGAGTTCTCTATGTAATAGAACACAGAGAGTTCCATATCTAATGGAACACAGAGAGTTCCCTATCTAATGGAACACAGAGAGTTCCCTATCTAATGGAACACAGAGAGTTCCCTGTCTAATGGAACACAGAGAGTTCCCTATCTAATGGAACACAGAGAGTTCCCTGTCTAATGGAACACAGAGAGTTCCCTGTCTAATGGAACACAGAGAGTTCCCTGTCTAATGGAACTCAGAGAGTTCCCTGTCTAATGGAACACAGATAGTTCCCTGTCTAATGGAACACAGAGAGTTCCCTATCTAATGGAACACAGAGAGTTCCCTGTCTAATGGAACACAGAGAGTTCCCTATCTAATGGAACACAGAGAGTTCCCTGTCTAATGGAACACAGAGTTCCCTATCTAATGGAACACAGAGAGTTCCCTATCTAATGGAACACAGATAGTTCCCTGTCTAATGGAACACAGAGAGTTCCCTATCTAATGGAACACAGAGAGTTCCCTATCTAATGGAACACAGAGAGTTCCCTGTCTAATGGAACACAGAGAGTTCCCTGTCTAATGGAACACAGATAGTTCCCTGTCTAATGGAACACAGAGAGTTCCCTATCTAATGGAACACAGAGAGTTCCCTATCTAATGGAACACAGAGAGTTCCCTATCTAATGGAACACAGAGAGTTCCCTATCTAATGGAACACAGAGAGTTCCCTGTCTATTGGAACACAGAGAGTTCCCTATCTAATAGAACACAGAGAGTTCCCTGTCTAATGGAACACAGAGAGTTCCCTGTCTAATGGAACACAGAGAGTTCCCTGTCTAATGGAACACAGATAGTTCCCTGTCTAATGGAACACAGAGAGTTCCCTATCTAATGGAACACAGAGAGTTCCCTATCTAATGGAACACAGAGAGTTCCCTGTCTAATGGAACACAGAGAGTTCCCTGTCTAATGGAACACAGATAGTTCCCTGTCTAATGGGACACAGAGAGTTCTCTATCTAATGGAACACAGAGAGTTCCCTGTCTAATGGAACACAGAGAGTTCCCTATCTAATGGAACACAGAGAGTTCCCTATCTAATGGAACACAGAGAGTTCCCTATCTAATGGAACACAGAGAGTTCCCTATCTAATGGAATACAGAGAATTCCCTATCTAATGGAACACAGAGAGTTCCCTGTCTAATGGAACACAGAGAGTTCCCTATCTAATGGAACACAGAGAGTTCCCTGTCTAATGGAACACAGAGAGTTCCCTATCTAATGGAACACAGAGAGTTCCCTGTCTAATGGAACACAGAGAGTTCCCTATCAAATGGAACACAGAGAGTTCCCTATCTAATGGAACACAGAGAGTTCCCTGTCTAATGGAACACAGAGAGTTCCCTGTCTAATGGAACGCAGAGAGTTCCCTATCTAATGGAACACAGAGAGTTCCCTATCTAATGGAACACTGAGAGTTCCCTATCTAATGGAACACAGAGAGTTCCCTGTCTAATGGAACACAGAGAGTTCCCTATCTAATGGAACACAGAGAGTTCCCTATCTAATGGAACACAGAGAGTTCCCTGTCTAATGGAACACAGAGAGTTCCCTATCTAATGGAACACAGAGAGTTCCCTATCTAATGGAACACAGAGAGTTCCCTGTCTAATGGAACACAGAGAGTTCTCTGTCTAATGGAACACAGAGAGTTCCCTGTCTAATGGAACACAGAGAGTTCCCTATCTAATAGAACACAGAGAGTTCCCTATCTAATGGAACACAGAGAGTTCCCTGTCTAATGGAACACAGAGAGTTCCCTGTCTAATGGAACACAGAGAGTTCCCTATCTAATAGAACACAGAGAGTTCTCTGTCTAATGGAACACAGAGAGTTCCCTATCTAATGGAACACAGAGAGTTCCCTATCTAATGGAACACAGAGAGTTCCCTGTCTAATGGAACACAGAGAGTTCCCTGTCTAATGGAACACAGAGAGTTCCCTATCTAATAGAACACAGAGAGTTCCCTGTCTAATGGAACACAGAGAGTTCCCTATCTAATGGAACACAGAGAGTTCTCTATGTAATAGAACACAGAGAGTTCCCTATCTAATGGAACACAGAGAGTTCCCTATCTAATAGAACACAGAGAGTTCTCTGTCTAATGGAACACAGAGAGTTCCCTATCTAATAGAACACAGAGAGTTCCCTGTCTAATGGAACACAGAGAGTTCCCTATCTAATGGAACACAGAGAGTTCCCTATCTACTGGAACACAGAGAGTTCCCTATCTAATGGAACACAGAGAGTTCCCTATCTAATGGAACACAGAGAGTTCCCTATCTAATGGAACACAGAGAGTTCCTATCTACTGGAACACAGAGAGTTCCCTATCTAATGGAACACAGAGAGTTCCCTATCTAATGGAACACAGAGAGTTCTCTATGTAATAGAACACAGAGAGTTCCCTATCTAATGGAACACAGAGAGTTCCCTATCTAATGGAACACAGAGAGTTCCCTATCTAATGGAACACAGAGAGTTCCCTGTCTAATGGAACACAGAGAGTTCCCTATCTAATGGAACACAGAGAGTTCCCTGTCTAATGGAACACAGAGAGTTCCCTGTCTAATGGAACACAGAGAGTTCCCTGTCTAATGGAACACAGATAGTTCCCTGTCTAATGGAACACAGAGAGTTCCCTATCTAATGGAACACAGATAGTTCCCTGTCTAATGGAACACAGAGAGTTCCCTATCTAATGGAACACAGAGAGTTCCCTATCTAATGGAACACAGAGAGTTCCCTATCTAATGGAACACAGAGAGTTCCCTATCTAATGGAACACAGAGAGTTCCCTGTCTATTGGAACACAGAGAGTTCCCTATCTAATAGAACACAGAGAGTTCCCTATCTAATGGAACACAGAGAGTTCCCTGTCTAATGGAACACAGAGAGTTCCTATCTACTGGAACACAGAGAGTTCCCTATCTAATGGAACACAGGGAGTTCCCTGTCTAATGGAACACAGAGAGTTCCCTGTCTAATGGAACACAGAGAGTTCCCTGTCTAATGGAACACAGATAGTTCCCTGTCTAATGGAACACAGAGAGTTCCCTATCTAATGGAACACAGAGAGTTCCCTATCTAATGGAACACAGAGAGTTCCCTGTCTAATGGAACACAGAGAGTTCCCTATCTAATGGAACACAGAGAGTTCCCTGTCTAATGGAACACAGAGAGTTCCCTGTCTAATGGAACACAGATAGTTCCCTGTCTAATGGAACACAGAGAGTTCTCTATCTAATGGAACACAGAGAGTTCCCTGTCTAATGGAACACAGAGAGTTCCCTATCTAATGGAACACAGAGAGTTCCCTATCTAATGGAACACAGAGAGTTCCCTATCTAATGGAACACAGAGAGTTCCCTATCTAATGGAATACAGAGAATTCCCTATCTAATGGAACACAGAGAGTTCCCTGTCTAATGGAACACAGAGAGTTCCCTATCTAATGGAACACAGAGAGTTCCCTGTCTAATGGAACACAGAGAGTTCCCTATCTAATGGAACACAGAGAGTTCCCTATCTAATGGAACACAGAGAGTTCCCTGTCTAATGGAACACAGAGAGTTCTCTGTCTAATGGAACACAGAGAGTTCCCTGTCTAATGGAACACAGAGAGTTCCCTATCTAATGGAACACAGAGAGTTCCCTATCTAATGGAACACAGAGAGTTCCCTGTCTAATGGAACACAGAGAGTTCCCTATCTAATGGAACACAGAGAGTTCCCTATCTAATGGAACACAGAGAGTTCCCTGTCTAATGGAACACAGAGAGTTCTCTGTCTAATGGAACACAGAGAGTTCCCTGTCTAATGGAACACAGAGAGTTCCCTATCTAATAGAACACAGAGAGTTCCCTATCTAATGGAACACAGAGAGTTCCCTGTCTAATGGAACACAGAGAGTTCCCTGTCTAATGGAACACAGAGAGTTCCCTATCTAATAGAACACAGAGAGTTCTCTGTCTAATGGAACACAGAGAGTTCCCTATCTAATGGAACACAGAGAGTTCCCTATCTAATGGAACACAGAGAGTTCCCTGTCTAATGGAACACAGAGAGTTCCCTGTCTAATGGAACACAGAGAGTTCCCTATCTAATAGAACACAGAGAGTTCTCTGTCTAATGGAACACAGAGAGTTCCCTATCTAATGGAACACAGAGAGTTCCCTATCTAATAGAACACAGAGAGTTCTCTGTCTAATGGAACACAGAGAGTTCCCTATCTAATAGAACACAGAGAGTTCCCTGTCTAATGGAACACAGAGAGTTCCCTATCTAATGGAACACAGAGAGTTCCCTATCTAATGGAACACAGAGAGTTCCCTATCTAATAGAACACAGAGAGTTCCCTGTCTAATGGAACACAGAGAGTTCCCTATCTAATGGAACACAGAGAGTTCCCTATCTAATGGAACACAGAGAGTTCCCTATCTAATAGAACACAGAGAGTTCCCTGTCTAATGGAACACAGAGAGTTCTCTGTCTAATGGAACACAGAGAGTTCCCTATCTAATGGAACACAGAGAGTTCCCTATCTAATGGAACACAGAGAGTTCCCTATCTAATGGAACACAGAGAGTTCCCTGTCTAATGGAACACAGAGAGTTCCCTGTCTAATAGAACACAGAGAGTTCCCTGTCTAATGGAACACAGAGAGTTCCCTGTCTAATAGAACACAGAGAGTTCCCTGTCTAATGGAACACAGAGAGTTCCCTGTCTAATGGAACACAGAGAGTTCCCTGTCTAATGGAACGCAGAGAGTTCCCTATCTAATGGAACGCAGAGAGTTCCCTATCTAATGGAACACAGAGAGTTCCCTATCTAATGGAACACAGAGAGTTCCCTGTCTAATGGAACACAGAGAGTTCCCTGTCTAATAGAACACAGAGAGTTCCCTGTCTAATGGAACACAGAGAGTTCCCTGTCTAATGGAACACAGAGAGTTCCCTGTCTAATGGAACACAGAGAGTTCCCTGTCTAATGGAACACAGAGAGTTCCCTGTCTAATAGAACACAGAGAGTTCCCTATCTAATGGAACACAGAGAGTTCCCTATCTAATAGAACACAGAGAGTTCCCTATCTAATAGAACACAGAGAGTTCCCTATCTAATGGAACACAGAGAGTTCCCTATCTAATGGAACACAGAGAGTTCCCTATCTAATGGAACACAGAGAGTTCCCTGTCTAATGGAACACAGAGAGTTCCCTGTCTAATGGAACACAGAGAGTTCCCTATCTAATGGAACACAGAGAGTTCCCTATCTAATAGCACACAGAGAGTTCCCTGTCTAATGGAACACAGAGAGTTCCCTATCTAATGGAACACAGAGAGTTCCCTGTCTAATGGAACACAGAGAGTTCCCTGTCTAATGGAACACAGAGAGTTCCCTATCTAATGGAACACAGAGAGTTCCCTATCTAATGGAACACAGAGAGTTCCCTGTCTAATAGAACACAGAGAGTTCCCTATCTAATGGAACACAGAGAGTTCCCTATCTAATGGAACACAGAGAGTTCCCTATCTAATGGAACACAGAGAGTTCCCTATCTACTGGAACACAGAGAGTTCCCTGTCTAATGGAACACAGAGAGTTCTCTATCTAATAGAACACAGAGAGTTCTCTATCTAATGGAACACAGAGAGTTCCCTATCTAATGGAACACAGAGAGTTCCCTATCTAATGGAACACAGAGAGTTCCCTATGTAATGGAACACAGAGAGTTCCCTATCTAATGGAACATAGAGAGTTCCCTATCTAATGGAACACAGAGAGTTCCCTATCTAATAGAACACAGAGAGTTCCCTATCTAATAGAACACAGAGAGTTCCCTGTCTAATGGAACACAGAGAGTTCCCTGTCTAATGGAACACAGAGAGTTCCCTGTCTAATGGAACACAGAGAGTTCCCTATCTAATGGAACACAGAGAGTTCCCTATCTAATAGAACACAGAGAGTTCCCTATCTAATAGAACACAGAGAGTTCCCTATCTAATGGAACACAGAGAGTTCCCTATCTAATGGAACACAGAGAGTTCCCTATCTACTGGAACACAGAGAGTTCCCTGTCTAATAGAACACAGAGAGTTCCCTATCTAATGGAACACAGAGAGTTCCCTGTCTAATGGAACACAGAGAGTTCCCTGTCTAATGGAACACAGAGAGTTCCCTATATAATGGAACACAGAGAGTTCCCTATCTAATAGAACACAGAGAGTTCCCTATCTAATAGAACACAGAGAGTTCCCTATCTAATGGAACACAGAGAGTTCCCTGTCTAATGGAACACAGAGAGTTCCCTATCTACTGGAACACAGAGAGTTCCCTATCTAATGGAACACAGAGAGTTCCCTATCTAATAGAACACTGAGGGGTTTTCCTTAATGGAAGCCTCCCTCATGCATATTCAGTTGAGTGTGGTGTACCACAGGGCAGCCGACTAGGGCCATTATTGTTTTCTGTTTTTACCTAATGACCTTCCACTGACCTTGAATAAAGTCTGTGTGTCGATGTCAAGATGACCACTCAACAGTGTACACTTCGGCTTCAACAGTAAAATACATAACTGACACCATTAACATAGAGCTGCAGTCAGTTATAGAATGGGACACTACCAATAGGTTTAACATAGAGCTGCAGTCAGTTATAGAATGGGTAACTACCAATAGGTTTAACATAGAGCTGCAGTCAGTTATAGAATGGGAAACTACCAATAGGTTTAACATAGAGCTGCAGTCAGTTATAGAATGGGAAACTACCAATAGGTTTAACATAGAGCTCCAGTCTGTTATAGAATGGGAAACTAACAATAGGTTTAACATAGAGCTCCAGTCTGTTATAGAATGGGAAACTAACAATAGGTTTAACATAGAGCTGCAGTCAGTTATAGAATGGGAAACTAACAATAGGTTTAACATAGAGCTCCAGTCTGTTATAGAATGGGAAACTAACAATAGGTT